>NW_005370839.1:72252-74433 GCF_000412655.1 Myotis brandtii | reverse complement strand
TCCTGGGACAAGATTATGCGGCCCCACCATCCACAGGCGTGCAAGTGCACGGGACAGAAGGCCTGGAGGGCCCTGGCCCACCTGCCTGGCATTATCCTGAGCTGCTCCAGCCACAGGACATGTAGGGCAACCCATGGTGGTCAGTATGAGTGACCGCTTGAGCCTGGGGCACCATGAGGACGACATGCGTGACCCGGGAGGAACAAAGAACAGGCAGGAACACGGATGCCTTCGCACTTTGGCAGGTCACTACCATGCGGCTGCTGACAAGAGGAGCTCCTTCACTCCTGTTTTATAGGCGGGATATTGGGGCCAGAGAGCGAACGCCCCGTCTCAAAGTCCACCCAGTGCAGCGTTAAAACCCAGGACCCTCAGCCAGTTTGGCTCAGTGGATAGAGCGTCGACCTGTGGACTGAAGGGTCCTGGGTTCAATTCCGGTCAAGGGCACGTATCTCGGTTGCAGGTTCCCTGGCCCTGGTCTGGGTGCATGCAGGAGGCAACCAATAGATGTGTCTCTCTCACGTCGATGTTTCTCTCTGCCTCTCCCTCTCCCTTCTGCTCCCTCTAAAAACCAATGGAAACATATCCTCAGGTGAGGCTTAACCAAACAATCAAACAAACAAAAACCCCGGGGCCCTTGCCTCTCGGGTGAGACTAAAAGGGACGCAGAGACAGGATGTCGCCCTGGGAAGTGTCTCCTGCTTCCGCCCATGGACTTCCAGCACATTCTGCAGCTGGAGATCATGTAGTCTTGGGTAGAATGGTCCAGAAACGAGTGCAGCCTTGTGCATTGGAGCACAGCCTAGTTCTTTAACTGACAACCCCCCCGGCTGGGAACTGGAGACCTGGGGGAAATTGCCGGATCGCTTGCTAAAGGCGTCCGTTCTGTGCCCCTAATGGACTGTCTCCCCTGAGCACCAGGACATGCTGAGCCAGGTCCCCCCGTGATCCCGAACCACCAGGACAGAGGAGCAGGGCCAGGGTGCCTGATGAGTGAGCAGGTGCCGGCGAAGACTCCGGATCGCTTGCTAAAGGCGTCCGTTCTGTGCCCCTATCCGTAATGGATTGTCTCCCCTGAGCACCAGGACGTGCTGAGCCAGGTCCCCCCGTGATCCCGAGCCACCAGGACAGAGGAGCAGGGACAGGATGCCTGGTGGGTGAGCAGGTGCCCGTGAAGACAGCTGGGCCACCGGAAGGCCTCGACGCAAACCCCAGATGGAGCGAGGTGTTTTCCTGAGCGAGGCCCTGGGCCTTGACACAGGAAGCATTCCGGAAGGCCTGCAGGCACCCAGGGCAGCCATGAACCTGTGGGGTCAGTGCCACTGACTTCCTGGCTGTCCACTCACGCCCATGGGAATGTGTAGGTGTGCCATAGGTTCTTGAGGTCAATGAGCAGGCATAGGTCTTGACTCAGGGCAGGAGATGAGCCTGCAGGCCCAGAGGGAGGGAGGGGCTAACCCAGGGGAGGGGTAGTTGCTCGGGGTAGGAAAATCCTGGTTCTCCAGGATGAAATCACAGTCTCCCTTAAACCAGAGGAGCAGCTGAAGGAAGGTGGGGAGCGGTTGGCCAAGGGCCAAAGTGGCCACAGGACCTGCCTGCACCCCCCAGTCTTTGCTTACCTACGTCATCCTCCTTCCCCTACTCCTTCAGCTCCTCATCTCTCAGGGCAGCTGGGGGGGTTCCTGTGCCCAGACTCTAGACCAGTGATGGCGAACCTTTTGAGCTCGGCGTGTCAGCATTTTGAAAAACCCTAACTTAACTCTGGTGCCATGTCACATATAGAAATTTTTTGATATTTGCAACCATAGTAAAACAAAGACTTATATTTTTGATATTTATTTTATATATTTAAATGCCATTTAACAAAGAAAAATCAACCAAAAAAATGAGTTCGCGTGTCACCTCTGACACGCGTGTCATAGGTTCGCCATCACTGCTCTAGACTCTACCTCACTGCTTCCCCGTGCTCCCAGAACGGGCACCGGTATCTTCATCCATCAACCGGTTCCTACGAGGTGTGCTGAGGGCCTTCTCACACCCCTCGCACCCATGTGGCTCATATATTCCTTTACTGCAGTGGTTCTCAACCCTGGCTGCACATTAGAATCACCTGGGAATCTTTTTAAAATCCTGATTTCTGGGCCTCGTACTCTGGAAATTCTGTTTCTTTGTTATGGGGTG
>NW_005370839.1:71738-72202 GCF_000412655.1 Myotis brandtii | reverse complement strand
GAAATCAGGATTTTAAAAAGATTCCCAGGTGATTCTAATGTGCAGCCAAGGTTGAGAACCACTGCTCTACTGTATTGCCCTCCACCTCCTCTTTCAACCACTAGCAGGTTTTCTCTTTCCTGCATCTCCATTCCACCCCATCAGGGTAACCCTCCTCCCTTCCAAACTCTCCCTCCCTCCCCCCAGAATCCCTGAGTGTCTCTCTCTCCCCAACGCCAAGGTCTCTTCCTTTCAGGCTAGTCCTCTGACACTAAATGTTTCATCCCCTTAGAAGGCAGCCTGTCACCTCAGAGCCTGTATTCAGCACCTCCATCTCCTCCCACCAACCCCCACCAAGTCCATCGCCTCCCCCATCTCCTCCCACTGTCCCCCTCCAAATCCATCGCCTCCCCCATTTCCTCCCACCATCCCCTTCCAAATCCATCGCCTCCCCCCTCTCCCCCCCCCCCCCCCCCCCCAACCCC
>NW_005370839.1:68283-71191 GCF_000412655.1 Myotis brandtii | reverse complement strand
GGGGGAGGGGGGGGGGGGGGGGAGGGGGAGGAGGAGGAGGAGGATCTCTTACTCTTTGCAATAGCATGGATGGACCTGGAGATTTTTAAAAAATATTTTTATTGATTTCAGAGAGAGAAACGGAGAGGGAAAGAGTGATAGAAACATCAATGATGAGATAGAATCATCGATTGGCTGCCTCCTGCATGCCCCCCACTGGGGATGGAGCCCACAACCCAGACATGTGCCCTGACCTGGAATCAAACTGTGACCTTCTGGTCAATGGGTCACAGAGCCACGCCGGCCAGGCATGGAGATGATTAAGCTAAGTGAAATAAGCCAGTCAGAGAAAGACAAATACCATATGCTCTCACTTATATGTGGAATCTAACGAACAAAATAAACTAAAGAACAAAACCGGTCCAGAGGCCTGGATGCATAGAACAGACTGACAGATCTCAGAGGGGAGGGGATGGGGGGCAGGAAGGGAAAAGATTAACCAAAGAACATATATGCATAACACATGGACACAGACAATAGTGTGATGAAGGTCTCAGGTAGGACAGGACCTTAGTGGAGGGGGCAAAAGGGAGGCAATGGGGGACATCGGTAATACTGTCAATAATAAAAAACTTGTCACATCTAACCTAGAAAAAACAGATTATTAACTACTCAAAAAAAAGTTTATAATGCCCACACCAGATACATACAGGGCTAATGGCACTTTTAGGGGCCCTTGAAAAAAAAAGACAATGTTGAAATCAGAAAATAATGTAATCCAGCCTAGTTTAGGTTCATCTTTATACCAACACAGCCATAAACTATGCTTTTAAACATATCTTTTGGAAATAAAGGGCCCAGCCTATGAGGGCAGAACTGTCAGGGCCCGTAAAAGCACTGGAGATAGTGACCAATGCCATATCGCTTAATAAATGTAGCGAAGTAAGAAAATCACGTGTGGGAAAGAGAAACAGAACATGCAAACTCTGATAACCTCAGGTGACAGAGGGAGGAGAATGAGTGGGGTACACTGTGGGCTTAGATTGCATCTGTAATGCTGTATATTTTAAGGTTATTAGTGAGGAGAGGGAGTTGTTTATTCTGAATACTTTTTCTGTATACAGAAATAGTTCGTCCTATATAATAAAAGGCTAATATGCAAATTATCCCCTCAGGAGTTCTACCATAGACCCAGAGTTTGATCACTATGATGCGCGCTGACCACCAGGAGGCAGTGCGGAACATGGCAGTGTGGAACATGGTGGGAAATTTTCCTTGAGGGAGCGAGGGAAGGAAGAGGTGGGGAACCTGATCTGCCCTTATCGCAGGCCAGTCCTGGGGATCCTACCCGTTCACAAATTTCGTGCACCAGGCCTCGAGTAATAAGATAAATATAAATAAAAGACTCCCTTTGTGCGCTAGTCAAGATAGAATAGGTTATGCTGCAAACAGCCCCAAAACTCAGTGGCTTGACACAACAAATGTGTGTGTTAATGCTACGTCTCCAAGGAAGCCCGGTTGTTCACTGCAGATCCTCCAGGACTCGGGCTGACTGGAAACTTAACACATTGCGGACCAGTAGTTTTATTGCTAACTTTGCCCAGTGGCCAGATAAGTTTCTATTGGACGAGTACAAAAAGCGGTATACATAAATGTTAAAGGCACGCCTTAAAATTAAATACCCATTGCATTTTGAAGTTACTTATTACATGTTCTTACAAGCTAATATCTTTTTAAAGTATGATACGCTGTAAAACATTGTGTAACATGAAGCGAGAATTCTCGTGAGCTGTCCGCAATGTGTTAACTTCAACCAGCCGATCCCCAAACACAGAACGGCAGGAACGGGACGTGGTGACTGCCCCGCTGGCTCTCACTTTGAGCTTTCACTAACTGCTCATTGGCAAACACACACACACACACGACCACGTCTAACTGCAAAGGAGAGTGCAATCTTATCATGTTCCCAGAAGGAGGAGAAACGGGGAATTGGGGGATGGCTGTCATTTTTAGGCATGTCCTACGCTTCCCTTCCACAAAAACCGTGTAGGGGTGCCCCCAAGGTCTTTCCCGTCTCTTTTCCCACTGGGTTCTCACAGCCCCTGACAGTTTCACACACGAGCAGATGTGCACGTGGCCCAGAGCAGTGTGGCAACTTCTCCAAGGTCACAACCAGGCCACGAACGAGTAAGTGGGTGACAGAGAGGCCAGCCCTGTCCCAGGTGCTGCCGGAAACACCTGTCTTTTCCCAGGCGTCACATCAGCCTGAGGCTCTGAGCTGCAGCCCCGCCCACCAGTGCTGCTGTTTGCGGAATCTCTTTCTGTAAACGGATCTAAAAATCCTTCCCTTCATAAACTTAGCTTCACTGCCTGATCCTGAGCCACGCTGAGCAGGCGACGACAAGAACCTGCCATGGAAACACAGGCAAAGGTTACTAAATTCTGGCGAGGTTCAGTTGACAGCCAGAGCCTATTAAGCTGGTTAAAAGGGGAAATCCTAGCCCGGCCTGTGTGGCTCAGTGGTTGAGCGTGGACCTATGAACCAGGAGGTCATGGTTGGATTCCAGGTCAGGGCAAATGCCCGGGTTGCCGCTCGATCCCCAGTGGGGAGCGTGCAGGAGGCGATTCTCTCTCATCATTGATGTTTCTATCTCTCTCTCTCTCCCTCTCTGAAATCAATAAAAATATTTTTTAGCCCTAACTGGTTTGGCTCAGTGGCTAGAGCGTCAGCTTGCGGACTCAAGGGTCCCAGGTTCAATTCCAGTCAAGGCATGTACCTTGGTTGCGGGCACATCCCCAGTAGGGAGTATGCGGGAGGCAGCTGATCAATATTTAATCTAACTCATCGATGTTTCTAACTTTCTATCCCTCTCCCTTCCTCTCTGTAAAAAATCAATAAAATATATTTTTAAAAAAATAAATAAATAAA
>NW_005370839.1:66484-67744 GCF_000412655.1 Myotis brandtii | reverse complement strand
GTGATGGGGGCGTGGCCTATGGCGCAGCCTATGGTGGCGTTGGGGCGGGGTTTACTGGGGCGGGGCCTGGAGAACATCTGGGCGGTGGATGGGTCGAGGTATTGAACTTGTCAAATTAGGGGGCGGAGCCTTCAGAGGGGCGGGGCCTCCACGAAACTGGGGGGCTAGTGGGCTGGGGTGGAAGGCTGGGAAGGTGATCTTGGGGGCACCCACGTTGGCGTGGGGGTGTGATGCTCTGTAAGGGCCTGGGTGATGCGTCTCGCATTCCCAAGGGAGGGTTTTTGAGGGAGAAATCACCGCTCCAGGTGGCTTTGAGGCCACTCTCAGGTTCCCCCACTCGGGGCTGGAGAGTGAGGACACTCATTCATTCATTCAACAAACATTTGCTGAGCGTTTACCTGGGGGCTCAGTGGATGGGTAGATGAGGGAGGCGGATGAAGACTGCTCGCCTGCAGCTTGCAGTCTGGTAGGGGAGAGAGGCATTGAGGAGATGGATTGTGTAGAGTTCCAGAAAGGAAATAAAGACGGAGTGGGGGTGGGGGAGCTAAATTTAGACGAGAGCAGTCAGCTGTGTGCCGGCTGATATTTACAGCGGGGCCCGCGAGATAAGCAGGGGCAGGTGGCAGCCGATATTCCTCGGCAGTCTGGGATTTTTCAGGGCAGCTGGAGCCACGGAGCGTTTTGAGTGGGAAAATGACTTGATCTGATTTCCATTTTCAAAAGGTCACTCGGGCTGCTGGCGAGATGGGCTACCAGGAGCGGGCCCAGCACAGAGGCCCTTTCAGGAGCCTTTCTCAGTCACGGCCGGACATGGCTGCGTTTAGCTGGAGGGGCGGAGAGCCATGGCCGGCTCATTGTCTGGCCGGGAGGGGAAGTCTTTTTTTTTTTATATATATTTTATTGATTTTTTACAGAGAGGAAGGGAGAGGGATAGAGAGTTAGAAACATCGATGAGAGAGATCGATCAGCTGCCTCCCGCACGCCCCCCACTGGGGATGTGCCCGCAACCAAGGTACATGCCCTTGACCGGAATCGAACCTGGGACCCTTCAGTCCGCAGGCCGACGCTCTATCCACTGAGCCAAACCGGTTTGGCCGGGAGGGGAAGTCTGGATGGGGCTAGAGCAGGACCTAGAATCGAGGGGTACAAAGGAAATGAGGTTTTAAAGAAGTGGGGCGTGTTGGGGAGGCCTTGGGGCAGGGTCCACAGGCTCCTCTCTTCTCCCCCCACCCCCACCCCAGGTCCTGGGGCCCCAGGACC
>NW_005370839.1:60795-65872 GCF_000412655.1 Myotis brandtii | reverse complement strand
GGAGTGGGTGTGGGGCGGGAAACGCTCGGGAAGAGGGGCGTGGGGAGACAGCGACCATGAAGGTGAAGGTCGACCAGTAGGCTGGTCACCATGGGCGGTAGGCAGCAGGTTGCAGGGGAGGGGTCGGGTGGGACAAGGAGGCAGCTGACAGAAGAGGGGAGGTTGGGGGAGAGCAGAGGGACAGCCACATTCCGGGCTCCCACAAGCCCACGGGGCAGCTCAGAGTCAGAGAAAGGCACCAACGCAGCCCATTGGATGTCCAGCTAAATGCAAGGAACACGGGCTGAACGTCTGTCCCGTCTGCCTGCTTGTGCAAGACAGCCTTAGCCCTCCGCAGTGGGGAGCCAGGGCTGAGGGGATGGGCAGGTCCGAGGTCTATCCCAGTGTCCCTGGCCAGCCCTTCATCGCTGAACCCTGAACTGTCTTGGGGCCTAGGGTGGACCAGGATGGAATCCTTTGCCTACCTCACTGGTTGCACTGAACATGGGAGATGCCTGCCGGGTCCTCCATAGAGACTGGAATCCCATCACCTCAAGCCAGGGGGCTCCCAAGTCATTGACTAGAGCACTTGAACCTCCAGAATTCAGCCTGACCGACCGTGAGGATCTCGACTCCAAGAGCTGCTGTCCCCATGGTCCCCCCTTAACCCACCAGACTCCTCTTCTGAGGCCACTGAAATCCAGGCAGCAAACGCCACCTCACGCCCAGCTCCTAGAGCGTTAGTCTCAGCCCACCCCCACCCAGCTCTACGGAAAGACTCAGGGTTCTGTAATCTCCACTCCCCATCTGAAGCAAACAGCTTACTGCCTGCCCAGCTGCCCCAAGGCCAACGGATGGCCAGCGCGAGGCAGCTGTGCAATGAAATGGGGCAAGGGGAGGACTTGGGAGCTGGAGGTGGGTGGCCTCCAGTCTGATCCTATTAAAGGGCTTTCGGAAGGGCTGCTCTAGGTCGGTCTTGTGTTTGGGTTGTCTGAGCAGGGGGGGAGGGGGGTGGCTGGTGGTCAAGGGGCCACACTACGGTATTGCCACCAACAATTGATGTTTCTTGTCCACATTTTTGGGTGTTTTTCTTTGTTTTCAATCGAACACGGGCTGAACGTCTGTCCCGTCTGCCTGCTTGTGCAAGACAGCCTTAGCCCTCCGCAGTGGGGAGCCAGGGCTGAGGGGATGGGCAGGTCCGAGGTCTATCCCAGTGTCCCTGGCCAGCCCTTCATCGCTGAACCCTGAACTGTCTTGGGGCCTAGGGTGGACCAGGATGGAATCCTTTGCCTACCTCACTGGTTGCACTGAACATGGGAGATGCCTGCTGGGTCCTCCATAGAGACTGGAATCCCATCACCTCAAGCCAGGGGGCCCCCAAGTCATTGACTAGAGCACTTGAACTTCCAGAATTCAGCCTGACCGACTGTGAGGATTTCGACTCCAAGAGCTGCTGTCCCTGTCCCCATGGTCCTCCCTTAACCCACCAGACTCCTCTTCCGAGGCAACTGAAATCCAGGCAGCAAACGCCACCTCACGCTCAGCTCCTAGAGCGTTAGTCTCAGCCCACCCCCACCCAGCTCTACGGAAAGACTCAGGGTTCTGTAATCTCCACTCCCCATCTGAAGCAAACAGCTTACTGCCTGCCCAGCTGCCCCAAGGCCAACGGATGGCCAGCGCGAGGCAGCTGTGCAATGAAATGGGGCAAGGGGAGGACTTGGGAGCTGGAGGTGGGTGGCCTCCAGTCTGATCCTATTAAAGGGCTTTCGGAAGGGTTGCTCTAGGTCAGTTTTGTGTTTGGGTTGTCTGCGTGGGGGACTGGGGATCAAGGGGCCACATTATGGTATTGCCACCAACGGGACTGCAGCACACCCTTCTCCAAACTTTAGCACGGGGCGGACAGCGTCTGGCTATGCAGAGGCGGTGTGGTGCAGCTATGGGAGCGGGGCCAGGGGTGGTTGGCAAAACGAAGGGACCCCTCTGATCAGTATTAAGGAAGGACAGCCCGGGTTTGCTCACACTCCTGCTCCCCAGGAGAGAGGAGGTGCCCCGTCATAATGTGACCACAACTTTCTGTTTTCCCCAAAGAAATGCCTGCATTTCCTCTCTCCCCAACGCCGGGTCAATGATGAGAATCATTGATTGGCTGCCTCCTGGACCAAGCCCACAACCCAGGGACTGCAGCGCACCTTGCTCCAAACCTTAGCACGGGGTGGACAGCGTCTGGCTATGCAGAGGCGGTGTGTGGTGCAGCAATGGGAGCAGGGCCAGGGGTGGTTGGCAAAACGAATGGACCCTGTGATCAGTATTAAGGAAGGACAGCCTGGGTTTGCTCACACTCCTGCTCCCCCAGCGCTCCCCAGGAGAGAGGAGGTGCCCTGTCATAACGTGACCACAACTGTTTCCCCCAAAGAAATGCCTGCATTTCCTCTCTCCCCGACGCCGGGGTAGAAACCTGGGCCTGTCGCTTGAGCCTTCGCCCCTCACCCGCTTATCTAATCTCTTTTCAATGTCCTGCTCCCGAGCCAGTGAAATTTCTTTGGGACCTGAATGCTCCTTTGCACCATCACTACTCGTAGACCAAGCCAATGAGGCCTCACCTGGGGATAACCGTGCAGCTGCCCAGCCTCTGGGCCCTGCCTCCCTTCTCCATCCCACAGCCACATGCCTCCTGCAGAACCACGGATCCCACCTCGTCTCCAACCCACAGCCCCTCGCGGCTTTAAGAAGGGGTTGTAAACCTGGGAGCCTGCTGGGGCCGAGGGAAATGAGGAAGGTGGCGGGTTCCAGGGGAAATATGGAGGCTGGCACTGGGGCTCAGAGTTGGGGTTGGGGGAGTGGGGTCTGGTGACAGATTGGAGAATGGGTGCCCCATCTGCATGGCTACTGCGCTGAAGGAGGCAGGCTGGGCTGACAGCATCTACATTTTCCAGCAGTTCATGTTATGCAAAATGTTTTGATTTTCAAATGTTGGTAACCAAGTCCACATTTTTGGGTGTTTTTCTGTATTTTCAATCTATTGTTATTGATTTCAGAGAGGAAGGGAGAGGGAGAGATAGAAACATCAATGATGAGAATCATTGATCGGCTGCTTCCTGGACCGAGCCCACAACCCAGGCATGTGCCTGACCAGGAATCGAACTGTGACCTCCTGATTCACAGCCACTGAGCCACGCCATAGGGCTGTTTCTTGTTTGCATGCACAGGCTAATCGGAATGTGTCAGGGGCTGGGATCAGCCTGGCAGCCACCAGCTTCCAGAGTCTGGGGTCACCCGAGCTCCTTCAGGATCACCTTCCCACACCCCAACCCTCCCATCTGTTCTAATCTGTTTGAAACTCTCTAGAATAGCTAGTTTTGGCCAGACACGCTAAGCCCTCCCCCAGGCATCCTTGGCCCGCGTGACCTGGCTTTATGTCATGGCTCAGGAGTCACTTTCTCCTCCCGGAAACTGGTTTGGCCCTTGAGTCTGGTAAGGTGACTCCTCCGTGCTCCCTCAGCCCGTGTCTGTTTCAGGGTGCTGCTCCACATCCGGTGACTTCTGAGCCTGGGACGCTGGGCCTTCAGCATTACAGCATGGTGGCCGCCTTCCAGTGTGTGTGTGTGTGTGGGGGGGGGGGTTGTCAAACTAGATTCGCCCAGGCAGGCAGTGCCCCCACCAGCTTTGTCTTCATCCCACACCGAGGCACGTGGACTGCAGGGCCAGCTCTGGCCTGACCCCGCCAGGTGTCCTTAGAGCAGGGGTCCTCAAACTTTTTAAACAGGGGGCCAGTTCACTGTTCCTCAGACCGTTGGAGGGTCGGACTATAGTTTTAAAAAAAACTATGAACAAATCCCTATGCACACTGCACATATCTTATTTTGAAGTAAAAAAAACAAAACGGGAACAAATACAATATTTGTATTTGCATGTGGCCCGTGGACCGTAGTTTGAGGACCCCTGCCTTAGAGCCTCCCTTCTCCAGGACCTCAGCCTCCTCTTCTGACAAATGGAATACCACATTGCACATCTCTCACTATCCTGAGAACCCACACGAGGGCTTTAAGGGCTTTAGGAACGCCCCCAAATTATCCCGGAGGCAGGCGCTCTGAGCAACCTGTGACTCTACACGAGGCCAGAACACACACTGGCCGGCCAGGACTTTCCTTCCGTGTCTCTCTCTTGGGGACAAGGGGCGTGTTTCCCGGTGCCCAGCGAAGCGCGACGGATGGGGCTTCGGGCACTGTTGGCTGTGAACGGATGCGATGGCTCCTAGAAGGGGAAGGAGTCTGGGCACGCTGGCATTTCCCGAGAGCAGACTTACCTGTCTTGGACGTGGTGATCACTCAGCAATACCAGTGGGTGAGGAAAGGCAGAGGGTGCGGGGCGAGGTGAAGGATGTGGGAGAATCAAAATCCTGGGGAAGCCAGTGCTCTCACCCTTCCCTCTGCCAGCACTTACCCCGGCCCCGGAGGCAAGGAAGGACTCCACCGCCCTGGTGATACGTTTATTATCTCTGCTCTGTACAAGCCGCGTCTGCCACCCCGCCCCCCACCCCACAATCCGAAAGGGCACCCAGGCCCCCTGCGCCCTCCCCACTCCGCTCAAATCCCACTGTCCAGCCGGAAACCAAGGGAAGAGGAAGGGCAGCTCCTGTCCGTCTCCCCCGGAGCGTGTGGGGGACAGAGCGCTGCTGGGCGGGCTGATGGGGGTTACAAAACGGGTTAGACGGAGGATCAAGTTCAGTGTCAGATGGGATGGGAGGAGGGCCAGAGGGGTCCAGGGTGGGAGTGACAGCCTGGGGTTTGTACAGCACGGCCTGGAAGGAGGCCAGGCTGCCTGAAGTTCTGAAGGATGGAGGGAGAAACAGCGCGGAGGGGGCAGTCTGACCGGCGGGGAGGCGCGCGTCTGGAAGGGGACATCTGAGTGCAGTGGCACCTGGGAAGCCACCCAGGTCAGGCCTCCTTCCCGGCCAAGGTGCCGGCCCCTGCTCCAGGCCCCGCCAGGCCCTCGGCCTTGTGCGCCAGGCGGTGTTTTTTGAGGCCGTAGGTGTTGGAGAAGCCCTCGCCGCAGGAGGAGCAGCGGAAGGGCCTGCCGCCCTGGTGGGCCGCCAGGTGCT
>NW_005370839.1:56669-57588 GCF_000412655.1 Myotis brandtii | reverse complement strand
CGGAGAAAAGGGCGCAGCTGAGCAAGCAGGCAGGCGCGGGCTCTCCACCCTGGAGGCTCACACCCACCCCATCTTCTCCGCGGCCTCACACACCTCTCTCTGCCCCCCTCACCCTGGATCCCCAGTACTGCCGGCAGGCCGTGTTCTCTCCTGCCCAGACCCGAATTCTCCCAGCACCTCTGGTCTCAGTCCCCTTTGCAAACACTCAGGCCTCTGCTCTGTCCCAGCCCGCCCCGCCCCCCTGGCCAGTCCTCCGTCCTCAGTCCCCTCAGGTTCTGTCCAATCAGAACAATCCTTACTATCAGAGTGGTTAAGGGGGTGGCCTCCGCAGCCAGACTTGAACCTAAGCTGTGTGACCAGGGCAATTCCCGAACCTCTCGGTGCCTGGATTTCCTCATCCGCAAGTGAAGGTGACAAAGCGCAGCCCCACTTCCCGGGGCTGCTGGGAGGACCCAAGAACTAACATGGCCACAGCCCCTCAGCGTTGGTCCCGGTCACTGGGAGGCAGTACAGTGTCATCGCTGTCGCTACTGGTGGGTCAGAGTCAGCACAAACCCAGAGAACTGGGATGAAGACAGTGCCGGGCAAGCGGGGACAGCAGGGGGCTGGCAGGGAGGGAGGGCAGCCTGGCACCGCGGGAAACACAGCAGGAGAGGGGTTCGGGTCCCATCTCCTCCCACAGGCTCCCCACTTCTGAAGGGGCGGTGGCCCTGGAGTGCGGGGGGGCACTAGGGGGCTGACACAGCACTGACTGGCAGGGCGCACTGGGTCCGCAGAGCTGTTTGTACCTTCAGTGACGTCACTGACGGGGCGGAGCCTGCGGCAGCCGCACAGAGAGCCCCTTCCTGCCCCCTCCAGGTGGAGGCCATTCTCTGGGCACCTCCTTTACATGACTTCATGCCAGACTGCGGCCGTCCAT
>NW_005370839.1:51658-56652 GCF_000412655.1 Myotis brandtii | reverse complement strand
TTGCTCCTACAATTGATCACTGAGCCTCGGCCCCACCTCCACCAAGTCAGGGCGAGCCAGCAGGACAAAGCTCCCAGGCTCTGGCCAGCTTCTCGGCCTCCGACCTGACCTGCGCTGGGGCCTGGCTCTGAGCCTTAGCCGGGGGTAGGAGTCAGTGGTCCCACCACGGGCAGGGCCTGACCATCCATCCGCTGGCTCTCCCCCCTCAGGTGAAAGGTGAGTACCTCCACCCCCCTCTCTCCCCGCCAGGTGGTATTTTTAGCCGCCAGCTCTGGGTGTCCTTGGAGGAGACCCAACATCCCATGTCCTTCACACCCTCTGGTTCGCCTCATCTCCGGAAGGAGCAAAGGCGTGGCTGGCATGGGGGCAGCAGCCTGGGGTGGAACCTCAGTGGGGAGACAGGGCTGGAGTGGCAGGTGGGCGCGGAGGAAGCAGGGGGTGGAGGGGTGCAGAGAGGAGGGGCGGGAGGGGTCTTGGGGAAGAAGCCCTGCTGGGCTCACCTCCATCGGAGTGCCTTACTAACAGCTACGCTGACTGGCACTTCCTGCAGGCCCCTGCCCTTCTGAGCAGGGGTGCAGGGGAACTCACTGAACCCCCACACTCTGCAGGACTATGGCACAGGGACCATGTTGTCCCCACCAGACAAATGAGAAGACAAGGCAGAGAGAGGTCAAATGGCTTGTCCAAGTCACAGAGTGAGTCTGTGACTCGGCCCACTCCCTCCTCCAGTAGGATTGGTTCTGAGGTGGAGGAAGTTAGGGGTGGAAGAGGGGAGAGGGGGTAGAGCCCTTATTTGGGGGTGTTCTCTGGATTACGTGGGAGAGGGAGGTGGTCGCCATCCTGAGCAGACAGAACAGTGATGTGGTGAGCCTGTGCCCTCTGCCCCATATCTCAAGGCTCTCTCCTGCCTCCGTCAGGTCTCTGCTCGGATGTCACCTCCACCTCAGCACTTGCTTTCTCGCCCCTTGTCCCGCTGCATTTTATCATCATGGTCATTGCCACTGATTTACTGTGTCTACTTCATTTGCCCTGCGTTTCCTGTCTGGCCTTCACACGTAACAGCAAGGACTGGCCTGCCTTGTTCGCCACTGTGCCCCGGCACCTGGCACAGTGCCTGGCAGTGTGGGTGCTCCATAAATATCTGCTGATTTGTGGGAATGAAACAGCACCCTCCTAAGTCACCAGTGGGTTCATGAAGAAATCACTAGGGAAGGTATTTGCATGGAAACACAACATACTTAGGGGATGCAGCTAAAGCAGTGCTCAGAGGTAAATTTATAGCTGTAAATGCCTCTATTGATAAATATTTGTTGAATGAGTGAAAGGGTGAGACTAAGGTGACCAGAATTCCCTCATAAAGGGAGGGGAACATTTAGCAGCATCTGAGCTGACATTGAGGTGGGTCCCCAGGAGAAGGAATCAAGGGATGGTGATGTTCTGAGAGCAAGTGGGCAGATGTTGAAGGGCTGCAGGTCAGAGAGGAGCAGGGGGTGTTCCTGGGGCACAGAACTGATGAGGCTCATGATTATTCCACTGGGAAATAAGAGACATTTCCACTTTCAGGGCACCCAAGAGTTAGTTTCCTTCCTTCCTTCCTTCCTTCCTTCCTTCCTTCCTTCCTTCCTTCCTTCTTTTCCATGGAGCCTTATTTATTTTGTTAATCCTCACCCAAGGATATTTTTCCATCAATTTTTAGAGAGAGTGGAAGGCAGGGGGAGAGACACACAGAGAGAAACATTGATGTGAGAGAGACACATCCATTGGTTGCCTCCTGAACTCTCCCGACCAGGGCCGAGGATCGAGCCTACAACCGAAGTACGTGCCCTTGTCCAGAACTGAACCGGGACGCTTGGGTCTGCGGGCTGACACTCTATCCACTGAGCCAAACCGGCTCGGGCACGTTGGTGACTTTCTAAGGGGAGATGTATCGGGGGAGGGTTTCCTGCAGAGATATGATGAGAGAAGGGTCTCAAGAGGCAGTAGTTCCATGGCAACCAGTCACAGTCACACAGCTCATGTTTATTGTTTGACCGGATTGATAGGAACCATCACCTGGATATATCACAATAGTCCCGTGCCGTTACTGGTCCCATTTTATAAGTGGGGAAACTGAGGAACGGGGAGTGTGTTCCCATGGTCGGACAGCCAGTTTAGGGGAAAGCAGGTTGGGATTCCCAGTCTCTTTGATGCCAAGACCTATGGGCCACTCCCCTGCAACAAGCTGCCTCATGATAACATACTAGTTTAATACAGTAACAATAATGGTAACATCTAGTACAGTGATGGCGAACCTTTTGAGCTCGGCATGCCAGCATTTTGAAAAACCCTAACTTAACTCTGGTGCCGTGTCACATATAGAAATATTTTGATATTTGCAACCATAGTAAAACAAAGACTTATATTTTTGATATTTATTTTATATATTTAAATGCCATTTAACAAAGAAAAATCAACCAAAAAAACGAGTTCGCGTGTCACCTCTGACACGCGTGTCATAGGTTCGCCATCGCTGAGTAGCATGTGATACTGAATGAGTGTTCTCTACACACCAAGTACACGCCTAAGTCCTTTAGAGCGTCCACTCAGCGAGTCTTCCTGATAATCCTAGCAATGGTTACAACTAGGAACTCTTCACAGAGGGAGAGGCTGAGGGCTAGAGCGGTCAACGGATCTCCTGAAGTCACACCACTCACAGGTCGCAGGGCGAGGGGTCACAGGAAGGCAGCAGGGCTCCAGTGCGGGCTCTTATCCACGACATGCTGCCGTTCAATATTCCTCCCAAATGAGGTCCCACTCCACCTTACACTGCAAACACACTGAGTCTCATCCACTTCCCTGACACTGTCCCGGACCAGCCCCCGGCAGTTACCGAAGGCCAACAAGCGCTGTGGGTGTCTTGTGTGGCTTGTCTCAACTGAACTTCATGACAGACTCAAGGTCATTTGTAGGCAGGAGGACCAAGGCCAAACCGCATCCCTCCTCTGCTGAACCCCTGCAGTGACCCCCACGTCACTCAAAGGCCCTGTGATGACCTGCACAGCCCACAGCCTCTGGCTGCCCACAGTGTGCCAGCGGCATCCCCGCCCGGGCCTTTGCACTGGCTGCGGCTCCCGCCCGGAATGCTCTGACTCACCCCCTGACCACCTGCATGTCTTCGCTCAAATGTCACCTCCTCGGTGAGGCTCTCCATGACCCTGTAACCTGTCACCCGGCCAGCAGCCCCGCTCTCCCGCTGCCCCCCTCTCCCTGCCACACACTAATAACCGTGCACTCTGCTGGTCTGTCTTGGGGTGGCCTCCCCTCCAGAAGGGGGGCTCCATGCACACAGGATCTTTACTGTGTTCTGATCACTGCTCTACCCCCAGGACCCAGCACAGTGCCTGTCTCCAAAAATACTTGTTAAGTGAGTGAGAACGAGGCTGGAAGAAGAGGGAGCGGTTTGCTCAGCAACAGGAACACCAGTGGCACCCAGAGCTCAGCCTGTTAACCATCTCGTTCTTGTGGGGAGGAGCTCAGAGCAATGCCCAGGGTGGGCCACAGTGGTCCTGGAGGAGGGCTACCTTTTTGGTGAAGGACAAGATGAGGCCGGGAAATTTTTGAAAGAGGCCTTCTTACCATCCTCTAACCCCGCAGTCCCTGTAACCCTGTGCCTTCATCCTGCTGTATTTCCTTCACACAGACGTGTTTTATAACTGTCTACCCCACGAACCAGCACATGCACCCCATGGGGACAAGGGGTCCTGTCTAGTTTGCTCTCTGTCGCATACCCAGTGTGCAGTAGGTGCTCATTAAACAGCTGCTGAACAGACAGATGAAATGCATTCTGGGCTTGGTAGAGGGGACAAAGGCCAAATAACGGATCACAAAGCCCTCACCGCCATGGCCCTCTAAGATCACAGATCCTCTCCCCTGGCTCCCACCTCAGGGGCCTCTCCGGCCACTCACACCCCCATCACCACCATCACGCCCCGCTCAGGACCTTTGCGCTGCTCTGCCCTCTGCCTGCAACAACCCCCCAAATCTGCACGGCAAAGTGCGCTCTGCTCAGTCAGGTTGCAGCTCGGAAGTAGCTACCAGGCTCTCAGAAAGCACCACTGATCATGCTCGTTTACTTGTTTTTGATCGGTCTCAACTGGACAGTAAAACCGACAGAAAGGAAGACCGTGCCTCCTCCTCCTTCGCAGCTGCATGGGACCCAGAACAGAGCACATCCCTCAAGGAGGAGGGAGTGAATGGATGCCTGGGGAGAAGAGCTCCCGCCCAGGGAGACTGGGGGGCCGGCTCCAGGGGGTCCAGGAGGACGGAGCAAGAGCTGGTTGAGAGGGGACAGAGTAGGACGAGGCCCTCGGTGGGGCACTGCCCCGCGGGAAGACCTGACCTGGAGGATGGGGTGCGAGCCCGGGCTGTTCCTACCTGAAGGGGGAGAGGATGTGGGTGTGAGCACACACCTCTAGAGGGAGCTGCTCAATGCCGGGAGGGTCTGGGGGTGTTGAAAGGGGTATTTTCCCGGGGAATGACTGGGAGGAGGGCGGTGCAAAAGATAAAAAAAGCATTCTTGGCTGCTGACCAGAAGAATAAGTATTTTTACCCCAGCGAAGGGGGCGTTGAGGGGGTGGTTGGGAGTTCTGGGAGCTGTGTGTGGGGGCAGAGATAAAGGGGGACATTCCGTTATAAAGCGCAAATGCAACACTCTTCGGGGGCAACCTATAGGGTCTACTAAAGGAGGGTGCAGGGGCGGCTGGTCTGCCTGGGGAAGGCAACACTGGTGGCATCTGGGGGGCTGTCCTCGAGGAGGCAATGCCGGGGGGCTACGCAGAACGAAGCCTATGAGAAAGCAGTTCGGGGCAGCGACACGAAAGAGGGCGCTTTGGCCGCCGTCCTACGTAGGAGCGTCAATGAGGCAGATATCTGGGTGCTCTCATGGGGGACCCCGGCGAGGGCCCCGCGCGAGCAGCACTGATGGGGACGTTCTGAGGACCAGAACGGGCCTGGGG
>NW_005370839.1:40239-51351 GCF_000412655.1 Myotis brandtii | reverse complement strand
GAAAGCCTAGCCCACTTCCGGCGAGCGACCTGAGTCAGTGCGCCTGCGCTGTGAGCGCCCGCTACTTAGGGCACCGCCCACATCTCCGGTCATTGGGTTAAACCACGCCCATCGCGCAAATCTCACGCTTAAGCCCAGCCCCCTACCTGAAGCACTTTTTTCAGAGCTTAATTATAATAAGCTCCCCCGACGTCTCCAAATGCATCCTTCTTGCCTTGGTCCCCTAATTTTCTCCAGTTCATCCCCACCTCCAACCCCTACCCTCTGGAAGTCCACCTCTTCCTCTTAAGCTTCTTAGGCCAAATCACGCCCTTACTTAGCCCCGACCTCCACCCCCTAGTATATAAACTCCATCTCTCACAATTTCAAAGTGATTTCTGTGCTTCCAATCTTCTCTAAAGGGATTCCCTTAAATCAGTGGTTCTCAAGCTATGGTCCAAACACCAGCAGCAGCGGCATCACCCGGGAAATGGTTAGAAAGGGAAATTCTCAGGGCCCCGTCTCCAGAAGTTCTGAACCAGAAACCCTGGGCGTAGGAACTTCCAGTTATAAAATACATAAGTCACAGCGATGTCAGGTACAGAATAGGGGATACAGTCAATAATACCGTAATAGCTTTGTATGGTGACAGGTGGTAACTACTTATCGTGATCATTTCATAATGTACAGAAACACCGCACCACTGTTAGAGACCTGACACTAATGAGTGTATGTCAACTATAATTCTATTAAAAAGTAAAATGAAACACCCTTCAGGCAATTCCGGTGTAGGCTGAAGTCAGAACCACAGCTTTTCCACACCTGCATTGCCCCTCATATATTTCTGCAAACCTTGCCCCTGACTCAGCTCTGCCCCCACAGCTCCGCCCAGTTCTATTGGGCCCATCCTGCTAAGCTCCCCCTCTCGGGGATTCCCTCAGTCACTCCTCTTAGGTTCCCCCTCTCCCCTTGGCCTGAACAGCAGTCATGCCCACCCCTCCTGACACCTTGCTCTCCTAGTTTCCCCTTGAAGCCCCTCCTCTCAGCTAAACCCTGTCCCCACCTCTAGACCCCTCTCACTCACTGCCCACAGCCCCTAAGCCACTGTCAGCACCACTCCAGCTCATAGAGCCCTTCTCCTAAGCCCCGCCCACAGTTCTCACCTACCTGCCCAGTAAGCCTAGTTGCTCAGTCCACACCCCTCCAGGCCACACCCCTTTACCTACCTAAGCCCTAGCAAAGTTGTCAGTTCTAACCACTACTATCAACTCAGTTTTTCTTCCAAACGCGGTCAGGAAAAGTAGATGGGGCAAAGTGGTGGCTGCAGAGTTTCCAGGAATCTGGCTGGACTGGGGGAGGGTGGGCCTGGAGTGTCACCTGCACAGAAGGTTCAATGTTTTCCTTAGAGTGGATATTTAGGGGAGTGCTTCCGGGTCTGCTAGAGCCTGGAGAGGAGACAGAGGCTGCCGCCAAGCCACTTCTTTATCAAGTTAAAGGCACGTGACATGGAGTCCTCCCAAATCCCAAGCACTCCCATGGGTGGTGTAGGGGCAGAGGGCATTTGAAAAGGAGGAGTAGCCCTGGCCAGTGTGGCTCAGTTGGCTGAGAGTCGCTCCATGCACCTGGAGGTCACTGGTTCACTTTCTGGTCAGGTCACATGCCTGGGTTTGGGGCTTGACCCCATAGGGGGCGTGAAAGAGGCAGCCGATCCCGATTCTCTCCCTCTCCCTTCCTCTTTCTAACAAGAAAAAGAGAAGCAGAGGAAGGCCAGGCCTCGCACCAGCACTGAACACACAGGGAAGCCAGGCGGCAGTGATTTATTTCTGAGGTCCAAGGGTCTGTAAGTCTGGGAGAAGGTGGCAGAAGGCAGCAGGGCCCACCAGAAGTTGCGGTCCTCACCTGAAATCCCCTCCCACAACAAGAATCCCACCAGACAGGAGGGTGTCTGGGCTACACGACCCAGGCGCAGCACCTGAACCCCCAGCCCTAAACCTGGCCGGGGGTGTGGGTCAGGCCAGCTCTTTTCCCTCCGGCTCCTCCTCCTCTTCCTTGGCCACTTCTGTGGCCAGTATGCCCTCGTGGTCCCACGGTAGCTCAGGCCCTGGTTCTGGGGGACCCACGGGGGCCCCCATGGTCTCAGGGTGCTTGAGTTTGGCATGGCGCCTGAGCGAGTTGGCCTCTGTGAAGCGCATCCGGCAGATGGGGCACTGGTAGGGGCGCTCCCCGGATGGACGCGGAAGCGGCCGGGGCAGAGCTGGCAGCGGAAGGGCCTTAGGCCTGTGTGGATGTTGCAGTGCCGCCGCAGGTGGCTGGACCGCTTGAAGGTCTTGCCGCAGTCCTTGCACCTGTGTGGCTTCAGCTTTGAGTGCAAGATGCTATGGCGCTCCAGGTCGGAGAGGTAGGGGAAGGCCCGCAGGCACACCGGGCAGAAGTGGGGGGTCTTCTTGGGGCCCGAGCCCTCGGGCCCATCAGCCAAGGCCCCTTCTGAGACGGTATAAGTCACACCCTGATCATCGATCAGCAGGAGGTCACTGCGATCACAGCCACCGCCCATTGGGGCTGTTACCACCTTTGCCGGCGGGGGCTCCTGCCCTGACTTGGGGGGGCGTACCCACTTGCGAGGGGGACAGGCCTTGAGCATTTGATTGGAGGAGGAGGCCTCTCTGTGATGCTCACCCGGGCAGCCCCGGGGGACAGAAGAAGGTAAGGCCAGAGGTTTCTCTTCCTCCCCGGGCAAAGGCGAAGGCAACGGGTCTGGGCTGGGGGTGTCCATTGAGCAGTGGAGGACTTGGGTCTGGGTACTGGAGTCGTGGTCCCACGGTAGCTCAGGCCCTGGTTCTGGGGGACCCACGGGGGCCCCCATGGTCTCAGGGTGCTTGAGTTTGGCATGGCGCCTGAGCGAGTTGGCCTCTGTGAAGCGCATCCGGCAGATGGGGCACTGGTAGGGGCGCTCCCCGGATGGACGCGGAAGCGGCCGGGGCAGAGCTGGCAGCGGAAGGGCCTTAGGCCTGTGTGGATGTTGCAGTGCCGCCGCAGGTGGCTGGACCGCTTGAAGGTCTTGCCGCAGTCCTTGCACCTGTGTGGCTTCAGCTTTGAGTGCAAGATGCTATGGCGCTCCAGGTCGGAGAGGTAGGGGAAGGCCCGCAGGCACACCAGGCAGAAGTGGGGGGTCTTCTTGGGGCCCGAGCCCTCGGGCCCATCAGCCAAGGCCCCTTCTGAGACGGTATAAGTCACACCCTGATCATCGATCAGCAGGAGGTCGTTGCCATCTCCACCGCTGCCCACCGGGGCTGTCACCCCGTGCGCCAGTGGGGGCTCCTGCCCTGACTTGGGGGGGCGGCCCCGCTTGCGAGGGGGACAGGCCTTGAGCGTCTGATTGGAGGAGGAGGCCCCTCCGGGACGCTCACCGGGGTGGCCCCGGGGGACAGAAGAAGGTAAGGCCAGAGGTTTCTCTTCCTCCCCGGGCAAAGGCGAAGGCAACGGGTCTGGGCTGGGGGTGTCCATTGAGCAGTGGAGGACTTGGGTCTGGGTACTGGAGCCGGGCTACGAGGAGAAAGGGGGCAGCCGTCAGTGCAGGGTAGGTCTGGAGCGCCCCTGGTTCCCTGAGACCTCGCCCATCCCTCTGGGTCTCGCGACCTGGGCATGGCTGACATTCACCTGGATGCACAATGGTAGCCACGCTGGGGAGTCAAAGGACAGGATAATTCTGTGCCAGCTGGTAAACAGGCACTGCCCTGAGCCCCAGACACGTGCCCCAGGCCTCCCTCACCCCTGCCACGGATCACGAAGTTCAAGGTCAATTTGAGCCAAAATAAAGAAAAATCTTCAAGGGAGGAGAGAGTCCAACTGAGGGTACAGGCCAGTGCTGTGATCCTCAAGGCAGAGCGCCCAGAAAACTCCAGGGCTACTGAGGCCTGGAAATGTTTCTGTCCGCGCTCTTGATCGCAGAAGTGGGAGGGTCAGGGCAGGACCGGAAGAAAGGCCGTGCTCCCAGGTGGTGTCGGACCCCAAACGGCAGGTGAGGAAATACACTGGAGTCTAGTGTCCGGAGGCAGATGTTCTGAGTTTGATTCTGTAAGGTTCTCAACGCAGGAGACAAGGTCAGAGAGGCAGGCAAGTCAAAAAGAGGAACTTTAATCTGCACTCCCAGGTGAGGTTCACGGGTCCAAGGGCGGGGCCAGTGAAGTAGCACCAAAAGGGAGTGGAGGCACTTTTTTTATACAGCTGTTCAGTGAGGGCGGGGAAGCATGAGCTGTGGGAGTTTCCTCCTCGGGCAGGTCTGTTACGGGTTCCAGGAAGGAACCAGTATCCGTGTCACCATCTGCCTGGTGCACTGGCTTGTTACGGGTTCCAGGAAGAATCCAGTATCTGTGTCACCATTTGCCTTGAGATTGCATGCATCGGCTCCTGGACTTCCCTCCAACCTAACATCCCGGCCTTTTGGTGATAGGGGGCGCCGAAATCGTCTTAGCTACTTCCTGCTGACCAGGGGCGAAGAGGGAGAGGGGTTTTAAAGGCCAGGGTCAGGCAGAGGCAGGTCTGAGGGCAGCCAAGTGTAGGGGTGGAGCAGGAGCTGACTTACAGTCACCCGTGACATCTCCGCGATCCAGGAGCAGATGAACTTCAGGAGGCAGGGGGCTAGGAAAAAAAAGACACAGATGAGAATTAGGGCCCCTATTATGGGTAGGATCCAGGTACCTAAGGGGCTTTGAACCAGCTGAAAAGAGAGTTGTCCCGGGAGTGTCTTGCATGAAGTTCTTCACTCAGCTTAGTCAGGGTCTGCACGTTTTGCTCCATTACTCCGGACTCGTTGATGTAGTAGCAGCATCCTTCCTGAAGAAATATGCAGGTTTCTCCCTTTTCTGCAGTAAGAAGGTCTAGGGCCCGTTGGTTCTGCAGAGTTACTTGGGCTACTGATATCACTTGCCGCTGTAGGGAGGCTAAGGAGGTGGTAGTAGACTCCAGGGCTATTTGAAGCTTGTCATTGAAATCCTAGCAGAGACTAGGCTGTTCCCGAGCTTCCCCCCGCCCCCCACCGGCGAGGCCTACCGAGGCAGCAACACTCACCCTTAACATGACAGGGAGGAAGGCAGCCCAGCGGGCCCGGGGGTGGAATGAAGGGAGCAGCCAGGTGAGCTCCGATTCTCCATACAAAGTTAGTTGGGGAACTACTGTGACCACAAAGCAAGGCCCGGGGTCAGAGGAGTTATGCAGTTGCTTGAGGTGCCGTTGCATCAAAAGAAGGTACCCGGGCTGGCCTTGGTGGGACTGGCTGTGGTATGGTGGGTAAAGTTGTTCCAAGTGACTTGTCCCCCAGTTACCGGATTACTGGTCTGGTAGCATATCCATGGGGACAGGGTGGGCTTTGGAGTTTCAGATTCCCAAAAAGGAATGCCAGCCAAGGGAGGCTGACATTCACCTTGCCCCTGGGTTCCTGGAGGGGTTATGAGTGGGACAGCAGCCAGCAAAGGTCTTTGGAGAGAGGCTCATAGAAAGCAGTGCGAGACACTGGGCAGGGTGCGGGTCTCGTTGAAGAATGGTTGAGTGTGTTGAATAAGTTGGAGCCAAAAAGATAGGACTTCTACCCGGGGGGAGTCGGTCCACCTTCAGGGTCTGCTCAGGTGTTACTACTGCATAGGAGGCTTTCCGACATCCCTGGGGGTCTAGGCATGAGCTTCCATCTACAGAGTTAAGTCAGGATTGGAGAGAGGAGAATCTGAGAGTCCTGCCCGAGGCTGAGTGAGGGCCTTGACGACCTCGGGACAGGAGTGCGTTGCCGCAGGTAGGGTGGAGGCAGCGGGAAGAAGAGTGGCTGGATTCAGGGCTGGGGACTGGGTCAGGGAGATGTCAGGATTCTTGAGGAATAGGAGATGGAGTTCCTTCATGCAAGAGGGGGCAAGGAGAAATAAGGATCGGTGGGACAGGAGATCCTGTAGTCTATGGGTGTAGAAGACCTGTAGGGGTTGTTGGAGGCAGATCTTTTGGGCCTCCTTGGTGAGAGCGGCAGCTGCAGCCCGGGCCTGGAGGCAGGGCTGCCATCCCCGGACCGTGGGGTCAAGCTGTCTAGACAGGTAGGCTATGGGGGTGAAGGCCGGCCCTAGGGGCTGGATGAGGACCCCAATAGCCATTCCCTGTATTTCATCAGTAAATAGTTGGAAAGGCTTAGAGATGTCTGGGAGGGGTGGGGGGAGGATGCCAGAGGGTCTCCTGGAGCTTAGAGAAAGCCTGGCCAAAGAGGGAGGGTGAGGAGAGGGGGCCTACTGGTGTTTCTTTAGCAGCCTGGTATAGGGGTTTAGCTAGGAGGGCAAAGTTTGGGAACCAATGGCAAAAGAATCCTACCAGTCCCAAAAAGGACAAGATCTGGTCTGCAGAAGTGGGAGGCTGAAGGTCTCGCATTGCCTGCGCTCGGTCAACTGTCAATCCTCGGGAATTGGGTGTCAGACAGATCGCCAAGTAAGTGACAGTGGGGGCCGACAGTTGCACCTTGGCAGGGGACACGCGGTATCCCCTGTCCCCTAGAAAGTTGAGGAGATCAGCTGTATGCCTCTGGGATAGGTCCAGGGAGAGGCCGCAGGGAAGGAGATCATCTACATACTGGAGAAGAGTGCTGGGTTCCAACAAGCATTGTTGGAGGTCTCTGGCTAGGGCCTGGTCAAACAGGTGAGGACTGTCTCTGAACCCCTGGGGCAGGACCGTCCAGGTGAGTTGGCGGGATGCCTGCTCGTCTGGCTCCTCCCAAGTAAATACAAACAGATGAAAAGAGTCTGGGTCCGGAGGGATGGTAAAGAAGGCATCCTTGAGGTCAAGGATGGAAAAGTGGGTGGTACAGGACGGGATGCGTGAAAGGAGAGTGTAAGGATTAGGGACCACCGGGTGGATGGGGACCACTGATTCATTGATCAGCCGGAGGTCCTGAACCAGCTGGTAGGTCCCGTCTGCCTTCCTAACTGGGAGGATGGGGGTGTTGCAGGGAGAGTCGATAGGTATGAGGAGAACCTGGCCCAGAAGCTGAGTAATGAGGGGCTTGAGCCCTCGGCGATGAGTGAGGGAGATAAAAAACTGGGGATGGGAGGGAAATGAGGTGGGGTCCTTAAGTCTAATCTTGACTGGGACATCGTGTCTAGTAACCACCGAGGTACAGGTATCCCACACTTTTGGGTCGACAAGGGACACAGGCAGTGGGGGATGGGTGTCCCTGTGAAGGGAGGAGGCCAGGAGCAGAAGAAGCAGGGAGGCTGAAGGGCTCCGAGTGAGCTGCAAAGTGGCCCCCAGTTTGGTGAGGATATCCCGTCCTAAAAGGGGCATGGGGCACGAAGGCATGACTAAGAACGAGTGGGTTATAAGGCTATCGCCGAGGAGATAGGTAAGGGGTCCGGTGGCCAGCGGGCAGGTGGATTTGCCATCAATACCCATGACCGAGATCGTGAAGGAAAAAGGGGCCCTAAAATGAGGGCAGGACAGAGAAGGTAGCCCCCGTATTGACCAGGAAGGAGTCCGGCTTACCAGCTACCTTGAGCGTTACCCTGGGCTCGGTGAGGGCGATGGGGGTCGTCGAGTCCAGGCACCTTCAGTCTTCGACCAGTCCCAGCATGGCCAGCAGCGGGTCATGACCTGGAAGGGTGGCCCCTCCATGCTGAGATGCAGAGGGCCCGTTGCTTTTCCAGGGGCAGTCACTTTTCCAGTGACCGTTTTGACCGCACACCGGGCAGGGCTTGGTTGGAGCCTGGGGCCGAGGGCACTGCTTTTCCCAGTGGCCTTCATTTCCGCATTTGAAGCATTCTCCAGGCGGTGTTCATCCTCTCGTTGCACCCCCTTTGCGCACGGCCCCCTTGGGACCATGCTCGGCTGCCATCGGCCACAGGGCCACAACCAGGGCTTGGGTTTGCAGGTCCACCTTCTGTCAAAGGCAGGCCTCCCGATCCGACTCTGCCTGCTCCTCACGGGCATTAAAAACCTTAAAGGCCATGTTCACTAGATCTCAGACCAGGGTCTGAGGGCCATCCTCAGCCTTTTTTAACTTTTTTCGAATATCTGGAGCCGACTGCGAGATGAAGAGGGTGGCTAAAACTGTTGCTCCGGCTGGGGACCCAGGGTCCAGACGAGCATACAAGGTCAGAGCCTCGGTCAGCCTGTTAAGGAAGACCGCGGGGTTCTCATCTGGTCCCTGAGTGATTTCTCTCAGTTTGTTATAATTAACTACCTTGTGGGAGACGGCCTGTAGACTGGCCATCAGGCATTGGAGCATCTGGTCTCGGTGTCGGCGCCCATTTTGGCCTTCGGGGGTATCTAGTTGGTACTCCCAGCCCGGCTCTTGGCGAGGGACGGCCTGGCCCCTACCGGCATATTGCCATCTGTAAGGTGGACCTGATCTGTGTGGTCCATTGCTGCCCCCAAGACTCTTTCCCTTTCATCTGACGTTAGGGTGGAAGAAAAAAATGACATGGATGTCATGCCAGGTGAGGTCATAGGCCTGAGAGAGGAATCGGAATTCCTTGATGAACGCAGTGGGGTTGGCAGAAAAGGACCCCAGCCACTTCTCAATCTGGGAGACATACGACAGAGAGAAGGGAACATGGACCCAGACAACTCCCTCAGATGCTGCAACCTCCCAGAGGGGACAGAGGAGAGGAGGGGCCTGCGAACATGTGTGTTTGTAAACTGGGGAAGCAGGCGGGGGTGGAGGAGGGGGAGTCACCAGGCAGCTTGAGCTTCCGGCTCCTGCGGTGACCGCGGCAGTGTCCCAGGAGTGGGGCGGAGGAGGGGGGTGGTCAGCAGGTAGGGGAGAAGGCATTACAGGAGGGGGTAGCGGAGGGAGGTCGGGTAGGGAGGGAGGAGGAGAGGGTGCGGACGATGAGGCGGAAGGAGCTTTGGGGAAAGGGTCTGGGTAGGGAGGCCGACGAGTTGGAGGGGAGGAAAGATTTTCGGGGGGTTCAGATAAGGCAGAAAGTGGAGGGGTATCAGTAGGCGGAGTATGTTTCTCACGAGCCAGGAGAACCTGGGCCATGGAACAGGAGGAACAGAGGGAGGAGCAAGAGCGAAGATAGAAAAAGGTCTGGACATATGGGACCTCGGGCCACTTCCCGGTTCGCCGGCAGAAATTACTGAGGTCAGTAAGGATGTTAAAATCAAAGGTCCTGTTTTCGGGCCATTTTGACCCATTGTCCAATTCATACTGAGCCATGCCATGTTATAGAAGTGAATGAGGCGTTTAGGATGCAGATCCTGGGACAGGCCCAGTTTAGCCAGGTTGGCGAGCAGGCACCCTAGAGGTGTGCTCGGATCAGGTTTAGAATTTTGATTACCCATGCTCGATTCCTGCGGTCAGTAGCCGGGGCTAAAGGACCAGCGTCCCAATCGTTTAGCCGAGCTACGGACAGAGGAACCGAGGGACCGCAGGGATGTCTCCATGACCTCCCGGGGTCTGGACATATGGGACCTCGGGCCACTTCCCGGTTCGCCGGCAGAAATTACTGAGGTCAGTAAGGATGTTAAAATCAAAGGTCCTGTTTTCGGGCCATTTTGACCCATTGTCCAATTCATACTGAGCCATGCCATGTTACAGAAGTGAATGAGGCGTTTAGAATGCAGGTCCTGGGACAGGCCCAGTTTAGCCAGGTTGGCGAGCAGGCACCCTAGAGGTGTGCTCGGATCAGGTTTAGTTTTGATTACACCCATGCTCGATTCCTGAGGTCAGTCAGTAGCCGGGGCTAAAGGACCAGCGTCCCAATCGTTTAGCCGAGCTACGGACAGAGGGACCGAGGGACCGCAGGGATGTCTCCACGACCTCCCGGGGTCCGGAGAACCCTTCCCAGAAGGGTCCGGAGAACAGGGGGCAATCTCTGACACAGCTGCGCTTTACGGACAGAGACGCCTGACCGCCAGGGATCAGCACGGGCTGGGACTTACCGCTAATGGGGAGAAGCCGGGGGATCCTGAGCCATGAGAAGGGAGAGGGCACCCCATACCGTAGGGGGACGGTCAGATGGGGTGCTTGCACCTCCTGGGTTTTGTCACCAAATGTAAGGTTCGTGGCGCAGGAGACAAGGTCAGAGAGCCAGGCAAGTTAAAAAGAGGAACTTTAATCTGCACTCCCAGGCGAGGTTCACGGGTCAAAGGGTGGGGCCAGTGAAGTCTCGCCAAAAGGGAGTAGAGGCACTTTTTTATACAGCTGTTCAGTGAGGGCGGGGGAGCATGAGCTGTGGGAGTTTCTGCCTCAGGCAGGTCTGTTCCAGGTTCCAGGAAGGAACCAGTATCTGCGTCACCATCTGCCTTGTGATTGCATGTATCGGCACCTGGACTTGGCACCTGGACTTCCCTCCGACCTAACAGATTCTTGAGTCTGTCACTCTGTGTGTGGCTCTGGGCCAGGTGCACACTTTTCTGAACCTCAGTTAAGCCTTCTGCACAATAGGACGGAGTTCCACCGCCTCCCGGGGACATGCCATGATGATTCACAGAAACCGCTCAGGACACAGAGCATTGGGAGACATCAGCCCTCTGAGAAGGTCACAACCACCCTCACTTGGCAAATGGGGAAACCCGGGCCCAGGGGAGCCATGCCAGCTGCCCAAGCTCCCACCTCTAGGAAGTGGCCGGGCCAAGATTCGGACACAATGGCCCAGCCCGGGAGTGAGAAGAAAGGAACTCAGGGGCCGAGGGGACATCATGGGGTCCTGCCCACCCTCACTTGGCAAATGGGGAAACCCGGGCCCAGGGGAGCCATGCCAGCTGCCCAAGCTCCCACCTCTAGGAAGTGGCCGGGCCAAGATTCGGACACAATGGCCCAGCCCGGGAGTGAGAAGAAAGGAACTCAGGGGCCGAGGGGACATCATGGGGTCCTGCTGGTCCTGGGAAATGGATATACCAGGGCTGTCCATTGACACAGAGTAAGGACACAATAAACCACCGCCACCACCACCAGCATCATCATCATCAGAGCTGGGGTGTCCCCAAGTGGAAGGAGGGGGGAGCACAGGTGCAGTTAGGAGCAGGGGCTGCAGATGTCACTGCGACCCCTTGGAACAGGCGCACAGATGGCGGGGCACCAGCTTCTCCAGAATCACACGGTGCGCTCCGGGGAGGGGGACTGGACTGGAGGACAACCACTGCCTTTGGGGTGGGGTGGTGTCCCTG
>NW_005370839.1:36781-39845 GCF_000412655.1 Myotis brandtii | reverse complement strand
CCCACCGCCCTCCCCGCGCCCTCGCTGGCCCCGAGCGGGAAGTAACCCGCCAACACATGACAACCAGGTAGAAATGCCTTCCCTCCCACACGGCGCCCGGTCGGGGGCCCAGTGAAACCCAGGTACCGAAAGGATGAGGAGCGGGAAAATGGCTGCTCCTTCCCGTAGTTAACATGGCGCCCGACCAGCTTCAAAGCCTCCGGGAGGGCTGAGGGCAAGATGGAACCCGCTCTGGCCTCCTCTCTCTCTACCGCGGCCGGCGGACTTGGAGGTCTGGTGTCTCCCGATGCACCTCTAACATGTTACCCGGCGCGCTGCCCTTAGTCGGCATGGCGCAGGGTCACCCCGAACCCCGCCCCTCCGCCTGCCCTCATCCAAGAAGGCGCCCACCTGGCTTCGCGAACTGCTAGCGCCGGGAAAGGGACGGGAACGAGGGAGCGGGGCTGGAGGCTGGGAGGGGGCGGCCAGGAAGGCGGGAGGGAGAGGGAGCGCGGGGGAGAAGGGAGCCGAGGCGGAAGTCGAGGGGCCCCCCGGGTGGAAGTGACGCTGCCCCCGCTGCCCAAAATGTCGGCGCCCAGAGGGAGGGAGATGTAATTAAAGAGGAAAGCCGACTGACTTTCCCGGCCTCCCGGGGCCGCCCCAGGGCCCCCGAACCCCCGCGCCCTACCTGCTGTGAGGTTCGCGGCAAAGGAGACAAGATCAGAGAGCCAGGCCAGTCAGAAAGAGGAACTTTAATCTGCACGGGTCCAAGCGCGGGGCCAGGGAAGTCTCACCAAAAGGGAGTGGAGGCACTTCTTTATACACCTGCTCAGTGAGGGCGGGAGCAGGAGCTGTGGGCGTCTCCCCCGCGGGCAGGTCTGTTACGGGTTCCAGTGTAATGACGCCCCAGGGCGGAGGAACAATCGTAGCTTACAGTTAACTTAGGTCATCGCAGTCTCTGGCTCTGTTGCAAAGACTACAGCTTCCTCTTCACATTTTTTACAGCCAAAAAGAGCAGGTCACGGTTTAGCCAGGGGTGACGGGTTCCAGGAACCTAACTTTTCAAAGGAGCAACGAACTTTGTGTGTGTTTGGTCCGCCGTTTTGTGGTTTTTTGTGAATAAAAGCTCACTTCTACATCTGGTCGGAGCTACAGTTTCGGTCCTTGCTCCGGTGGGGTACTGGCACTGCAGACGCTGGCCAGCTGAATAAAGGCTCCTAAACTCTACCCTTTGACTCTGGCGGTCGTCTCTTACGGGTTGCCCCATAACACCCCGGGCAGGTCTGTTATGGGTTCCAGGAAGGAACCAGTATCTGATCACTAGCTGCCTTGCGATTGCATGCACCGGCTCCTGGACTTGCCGCCGACCTCACAGCGGCATCACCCGGGAAATGGTTAGAAAGGGAAATTCTCAGGGCCCCTGCTCCAGAAGTTCTGAACCAGAAACCCTGGGCATAGGAACGTCCAGTTATAAAATACATGTCACAGCGATGTCAGGTACAGAATAGGGGATACAGTCAATAATACCGTAATAGCTTTGTATGGTGACAGGTGGTAACTACTTATCGTGATCATTTCATAATGTACAGAAACACCGCACCACTGTTAGAGACCTGACACTAATGAGTGTATGTCAACTATAATTCTATTAAAAAGTAAAATGAGAAAGCCTAGCCCACTTCCGGCGAGCGACCTGAGTCAGTGCGCCTGCGCTGTGAGCGCCCGCTACTTAGGGCACCGCCCACATCTCCGGTCATTGGGTTAAACCACGCCCATCCCGCAAATCTCACGCTTAAGCCCAGCCCCCTACCTGAAGCACTTTTTTCAGAGCTTAATTATAATAAGCTCCCCCGACGTCTCCAAATGCATCCTTCTTGCCTTGGTCCCCTAATTTTCTCCAGTTCATCCCCACCTCCAACCCCTACCCTCTGGAAGTCCACCTCTTCCTCTTAAGCTTCTTAGGCCAAATCACGCCCTTACTTAGCCCCGACCTCCACCCCCTAGTATATAAACTCCATCTCTCACAATTTCAAAGTGATTTCTGTGCTTCAAATATTTTCTAAAGGGATTCCCTTAAATCAGTGGTTCTCAAGCTATGGTCCAAACACCAGCAGCAGCGGCATCACCCGGGAAATGGTTAGAAAGGGAAATTCTCAGGGCCCCTGCTCCAGAAGTTCTGAACCAGAAACCCTGGGCGTAGGAACTTCCAGTTATAAAATACATAAGTCACAGCGATGTCAGGTACAGAATAGGGGATACAGTCAATAATACCGTAATAGCTTTGTATGGTGACAGGTGGTAACTACTTATCGTGATCATTTCATAATGTACAGAAACACCGCACCACTGTTAGAGACCTGACACTAATGAGTGTATGTCAACTATAATTCTATTAAAAAGTAAAATGAAATATCCTTCAGGCAATTCTGATGCAGGCTGAAGTCAGAACCACAGCTTTTCCACACCTGCCCCTCATATATTTCTGCAAACCTCGCCCCTGACTCAGCTCTGCCCCCATAGCTCCGCCCAGTTCTATTTCTCGTCTCTCGGGGATTCCCTCAGTCACTCCTCTTAGGTTCCCCCTCTCCCCTTGGCCTGAACAGCAGTCATGCCCACCCCTCCTGACACCTTGCTCTCCTAGTTTCCCCTTGAAGCCCCTCCTCTCAGCTAAACCCTGTCCATACCTCTAGATCCCTCTCACTCACTGCCCACAGCCCCTAAGCCACTGTAAGCACCACTCCAGCTCATACAGGCCTTCTCCTAAGCCCCGCCCACAGTTCTCACCTACCTGCCCAGTAAGCCTAGTTGCTCAGTCCCCACCCTCCAGGCCACACCCCTTTACCTACCTAAGCCCTAGCAAAGTTGTCAGTTCTAACCACTACTATCAACTCAGTTTTTCTTCCAAACGCCGTCAGGAAAAGGAGATGGGCAAAGTGGTGGCTGCAGTTTCCAGGAATCTGGCTGGACTGGGGGAGGGTGGGCCTGGAGTGTCACCTGCACAGAAGGTTCAATGTTTTCCTTAGAGTGGATATTTAGGGGAGTGCTTCCGGGTCTGCTAGAGCCTGGAGAGGAGACAGAGGCTGCC
>NW_005370839.1:34421-36354 GCF_000412655.1 Myotis brandtii | reverse complement strand
GGGAGAAGGTGGCAGAAGGCAGCAGGGCCCACCAGAAGTTGCGGTCCTCACCTGAAATCCCCTCCCACAACAAGAATCCCACCAGACAGGAGGGTGTCTGGGCTACACGACCCAGGCGCAGCACCTGAACCCCCAGCCCTAAACCTGGCCGGGGGTGTGGGTCAGGCCAGCTCTTTTCCCTCCGGCTCCTCCTCCTCTTCCTTGGCCACTTCTGTGGCCAGTATGCCCTCGTGGTCCCACGGTAGCTCAGGCCCTGGTTCTGGGGGACCCACGGGGGCCCCCATGGTCTCGGGGTGCTTGCGTTTGGCATGGCGCCTGAGCGAGTTGGCCTCTGTGAAGCGCATCCGGCAGATGGGGCACTGGTAGGGGCGCTCCCCGGAGTGGACACGGTGGTGGTGCGCCAGCTCCCCAGCCTCGCGGAAGCGGCGGGGGCAGAGCTGGCAGCGGAAGGGCCGCAGGCCCGTGTGGATGTTGCAGTGCCGCCGCAGGTGGCTGGACCGCTTGAAGGTCTTGCCACAATCCTTGCACTCGTGTGGCTTCAGCTCAGAGTGCGAGATGCTATGGCGCTCCAGGTCCGAGAGGTAGGGGAAGGCCCGCAGGCACACCGGGCAGAAGTGGGGGGTCTTCTTGGGGCCTGAGCCCTCGGGCCCGTCAGCCAAGGCCCCTTCTGAGACGGTATAGGGCACACCCTGATCATCGATCAGCAGGAGGTCGTTGCCATCTCCGCCGCTGCCCACTGGGGCTGTCACCCCCTGGGCCAGTGGGGGCTCCTGCCCTGACTTGGGGGGGCGGCCCCGCTTGCGAGGGGGACAGGCCTTGAGCGTCTGATTGGAGGAGGAGGCCCCTCCGGGACGCTCACCGGGGTGGAGAAGCCGGGGGATCCTGAGCCATGAGAAGGGAGAGGATGGCACCCCAGACTGTAGGGGGACGGTCGGATGGGGTGCTTGCACCTCCTGGGTTTTGGCACCAAATGTAAGGTTCGCGGCGCAGGAGACAAGGTCAGAAAGCCAGGCAAGTTAAAAAGAGTAACTTTAATCTGCACTGCCGGGCGAGGTTCACGGGTTCAACGGTGGGGCCAGTGAAGTCTCGTCAAAAGGGAGTGAAGGCACTTTTTTATACAGCTGTTCAGTGAGGGCGGGGGACATGAGCTGTGGGAGTTTCTGCCTCGGGCAGGTCTGTTCCAGGTTCCAGGAAGGAACCAGTATCTGCGTCACCATCTGCCTTGTGATTGCATGTATTGGCACCTGGACTTCCCTCCGACCTAACAGATTCTTGAGTCTGTCACTCTGTGGTTTCATTCCTGAGTCTGTCGCTCTGTGTGTGGCTCTGGGCCAGGTGCACACTTTTCTGAACCTCAGTTAAGCCTTCTGCACAATAGGACGGAGTTCCACCGCCTCCCGGGGACATGCCATGATGATTCACAGAAACCGCTCAGGACACAGAGCATTGGGAGACATCAGCCCTCTGAGAAGGTCACAACCACCCTCACTTGGCAAATGGGGAAACCCGGGCCCAGAGGAGCCATGCCAGCTGCCCAAGCTCCCTCTGCTAGGCAGTGGTCGGGCCAAGATTCGAACACAATGGCCCAGCCCGGGAGTGAGAAAAAAGGGACTCATGGGCCGAGGGGACATCATGGGATCCCGATGGTCCTGGGAAATGGATATACCAGGGCTGTCCATTGACAGAGTAAGGACACAATAAACCACCGCCTCCACCACCAGCATCATCATCATCAGAGCTGGGGTGTCCCCAAGTGGAGGGAGGGGGGAGCACAGGTGCAGTTAGGAGCAGGGGCTGCAGATGTCACTGCGACCCCTTGGAACAGGCGCACAGATGGCGGGGCACCAGCTTCTCCAGAATCACACGGTGCGCTCCGGGGAGGGGGACTGGACTGGAGGACAACCACTGCCTTTGGGGTGGGGTGGTGTCCCTG
>NW_005370839.1:32055-32837 GCF_000412655.1 Myotis brandtii | reverse complement strand
GGGTCCTGTGGGCGGGGCTTATAGCGCCACTGGGCGGGGCTTAGTGGAGGGAGCTGGGTGGTTGGTGGGCGTGGCTCCGGTAAAGGGGTGGGCTTTATAAAGGGGCGTGGTTTAGCGGGGCTGGTTGGAGGGTCCTCTTGGGACTGAGTGGGAAATGAGGCTCCCTGTGGAGGTGGGAGGAGCTTAGAGTAAAAGGGGTGGAGTGTGTCCCGGGGTGTGTCTTAGAGGAAGTGGGGTTTAGGAGTGTAATTTGGGGAGCCTTAGTGGAAATAGCAAGCGAAAAGAGTTTCAGTTGGTTTTCTCCAAGGTTCCAGGACTTTATTCTTCAAAGGAGAGTGGGAGGAGCTCACAGGGGAGTGGGAGGGGCTTGTCAAAGAATAGAAAGAGATCCTGGAACAGTGGGAGGGACTATGAAGGAGTGGGCGGTGCCTGAGCAAGAGTGGGCGGGGCTTAGCCACAGCAGGCGGGGCTTAGAGAGGATGAGGAGTCTTTGCAAAGAGGGGGTGAGACTTAAAAACACTCAGTGGGGTAGAGGCTACTTGGAATGATTAGGAAGATTGTCAGATGAGTGGGAGAAGGGTTTGTAGGGAAGTGGGTGGGGCTTAAAGGGAGTGGGCGTGGCCCAGGTGGGCGTGGCTCCCAGGGGACAGTGACTGGCCTGTGAGTCTCAAGAGCCAATGGGGGAGGACTAATGGGGAGGTGCCTCCCTCACCTTCGCTCCCTGTCTCCCCTGCTCCAGAGAGCCCCCGCCCGCCACTGCCCTCACGCCTCACCACCATGGA
>NW_005370839.1:27182-31350 GCF_000412655.1 Myotis brandtii | reverse complement strand
TCTTGCCATTGTTTTTTTTGGGGGGGGGCAGGGGTAGGGGGTGGGAGGAGGGACTGGGGGCCAGGAGTTGAGGCTGCTCTGCTACATGGGGCCTGAGCAGCTGCCTTCCCTGCTGGGAGGCTGGGAGGCTGGGAGGCTGGGAGGCTGGAGGCTGGGAGGCTGGAGGCTGGGAGGCTGGGAGACTGGGAGGCTGGGAGACTGGGAGGTGGGAGTGCCCAGCTCCAGTTCATGGCTCTGCCCTCAAGGCTCTGCTTGGGCTGGGATGACCCTGGGGACCTGGGCACAGGATGGGCAGAGGCCTGAGGCCAGAGAAGCCAGGAGCTGGGGGGTAGGGTGCAGCGTTCCCCACGAGGCTCTCACCTCAGGCCTTGAGGGTCTGGTCACAGCGTTGGGGTGATTCCCTTACTGTGTGTGGAGGGGGTGCTGTGGGAAAGGGGAAGAGCCCGCAGGCCCCAGACTCCTCAGAGCCCGGCTTGGCTCACCCGCTCCCTGCAGGGCCCAGCCAGGCTCCCCGGGGTCTGCACTGCGGGCTGCTGGCATGCTTCCTACCTGTGGTCCTGGGCGTGCAGATAGAATGGAGACAGAATGGAGACAAAAACCTATTATCCCGATAGAGATCAGGGCCAAGGGCAACAACACGGAGCCTGTGCTTCTGGGTGGACAGAAAGACGGCACTGAAGTCCGCCATTGTTTTTTAAATATGTTTTTATTGATTTCAAAGAGGAAGGGAGAGGGAGAGAGAGATAGAAACATTGATGATGAGAGAGAATCATCGATTGGCTGCCGCCTGCACGCCCCCCACTGGGGATGGAGCCTGCAACCTGGGCGAGTGCCCTTGACTGGAATCAAACCCTGGACCCTTCAGTCTGCAGGCTGAGGCTTTATCCACTGAGCCACACCAGCTAGGGCTCCCTTGCCGTTTTAAAAAAACAGATTTACCCCGTATGCACTTAACTCTTTCATTCGGCGATTATCTTTTGAGAGCTCTCCCTGCTCCCAACACTGGGGTCACCAAAGGGAAACCAATAAAGTCGGGGTGTTTGGAGAACTTATATCCCACCGGAGGTAGACAATCAACAAGAAAGCAAATGCACAGGCAAGCATGTCCTGAAAGGGGAGAAGTGTTGGGAAGGAGATTAAACAACAGGAGTGCAGGAGTAAAGAGGGGAGAGCTATGGGCCGCCAGGCCAGGTAGGGACGGGCAGGGCACGGTGGTATTTGAGCTGAGACCTGAAGTGTGAGCAGGGAACAGCACTCCAGGCAGAGGGAACAGCCAGTGCGAAAGCTGAGGTGGGGATAGCTTGGTGTGGGCAAGAAAGGGATGGGAGACCTGTGGTTGGGGCGGAGCGAGCCCGGGTCAGAGCAGAAGGTGGTGCGGGGGAGGGCAGGCAGCGGCTGAGTCGTGTACACCTCGGCCGTTGTGAGGAGCGGGGTTTTAGTCTATGGGCCAGACACACACTGCAAGGTTAAGTAAAACCAGTCATGTCACTGGTTTCACTTTGTCCCCTCCTCTGTCCTGTGCTGTCTGCCTTGGTTTCACACTTCATTCTGGCTGTGATCCCAACTTTCTAAGTGGCCTTACTACCTCCTGTCTCTCCCCATCGTGCCCAGCCCCTGTGACCTGGAACCTCCCCCCACCCCCCATTAAAATCCCAGATCCTTAACTCGATGTGACATTCACAGCCGACTGAGGTCTCACCCCTGCCCACTAGTAGGTTATCATTCAACTGAGCATTTAATGAGCACCTACAGTATGCAGGCTCCTTGGGGGAAATGAGAGAGACAACATGGAAACAGCCCACTCCTTTCGTGGCTTCCCAAGTCAAGAGTCTAGTCCAGCCGTGGGCAAACTACGGCCGCGGGGCCAAGATCCAGCCCGTTTGAAATGAATAAAACTAAAAAAAAAAAAGACCGTACCCTTTTATGTAATGATGTTTACTTTGAATTTATATTAGTTCACACAAACACTCCACCCATGCTTTTGTTCCGGCCCTCCGGTCCAGTTTAAGAACCCATTGTGGCCCTCGAGTCAAAAAGTTTGCCCACCCCTGGTCTAGTCATTGAACAGCCAGGTTGATAAATGTCAGCTCGCAGCCGAGACAGGAGCACAGAGGGTTCCCGTGTTCTGAGGCTAATACAGGAGCTCTGAAGTGGTCCTGCCGGGTCAGGGATGGGGTCTGGGGTGGTTTTTTTTTCTGGGGTAGCACTCCCACTTGTTTAAGCTCCATGCTCCTGGCAGACATGATTAATCCAGCACCGCACTCTCTTATCCAGCCTGGGAGTCCTCCCCACAGCTCTCCTCCAGGCAGACCCTACCAATCAATAGGGCTCTAGTCTAGAAACCTGTGTCTGTTATTCCAGGACTCTTAAATAAACCACAAGGGCCCTGGCCAGTATGGCTCAGTGGATAGAGCATCGGCCCGCACACCAAAGGATCCTGGGTTCGATTCCGGTCAAGGCCACGTACCTCGGTAGCAGGCTTCTCCCAGGCCCGGGCCCTGGTTGAGGCTCGTGCAGGAGGCAACCAATCGATGTGTTTCTCTCACATCCATGTTTCTCTCTGTCTTTTCCTCTCTCTTCTACGCTCCCTAAAAATCAATGGAAAAATATCCTCGGGTGAGGATGAACAACAGAAAAACCTCAAGGGCCATATCAGCAGAGACCTATGTAAGGCCACCCAGCCACATCCCCAGGGCTCAGCAGCCACACGTGGCTAATGGCCACCAATGTCGGACAGGACAGATCTAGAGCGTTTCCATCACTGCAGCCAGTCTTACTGGACGGTTCTGCTCTAAAAAGCCCTAGAGCAAGCATGTCAAACTCACAGGCTAACATGGGCTGAATAAACAAGGTTTAAGTGGATGTGGCTGCAAAAAACACAAAAGCTTCCATTTTCATAGAAGCGTAGGTTTATGTCGATAGAGACATGCTAAATACAAAGGGCTGAAATAAATGAGTCCTCGTTAACATACAATAATAGAACATCTTAATAAAAATTAATATTTTTTCTTGAACACGAACTTACCAGACACTGAATAACCGCACAACTTCATAAGCATCACATAAATCTATTTTTCTTGTTCTCCGAAAGCGAAATATTTCCCGTTGCACACACCAAACAAGTCAGTCCAAGACTAACGATGTGCCCATCGACTGCTAGAATCTTCGCTGCTAGTATTAGTGGAGAGAAATGGTGCGCCTGCGTGTAAGACACATAAGGGAAATGAATGCAACACAATGATAGTCATCAGTCATTAGCGAATGTTGTAGTTCCTTATTAATAATTATGTATAACAGGATATTGTAAAAATTAAGTTACGAAATTTTTATTAAAATGTTTCTTACATGCCGTTATATTGGCTGGGCTGCAAAAATATTGGTTGTGGGCTGGATGCGGCCCCTAGGCCGTGAGTTTGACATGCTTGTCCTAGAGCATTTACAGGAAAAGAGCCACCTGTTACCCCAGGAGAGGATATAAGTAGTTCTTGGGAAAGTTGGTTCAGAGGCCATTGCTTGTGCACGGTTTCAGAGTGGAAGGCAGAGCTGGGATTTGAACCCAGACCCGGCAGCGCTCAGATTCCCGGTGCTCAGCCTCTCTCCCAGGGTGGGAGGGCTTGTCGGAACTGAGTAAGAGCTGGGGGCCTTGGAAAGGAGTATTCCCCAGCCTCAGGGAGCAGCACGGGCAAAGGTTCGGAGGCTTGTCCACGTGAGAAACATGCAAACCTGTAGAGAAGTTTGCTATGCTTGTCCTAGAGCATTTACAGGAAAAGAGCCACCTCTTACCCCAGGAGAGGATATAAGTAGTTCATGGGAAAGTTGGTTGAGAGGCCATTGCTTGTGCACAGTTTCAGAGTGGAAGGCAGAGCTGGGATTTGAACCCAGACCCGGCAGCGCTCAGATTCCCGGTGCTCAACCTCTCTCCCAGGGTGGGAGGGGTTGTAGGAACTGAGTAAGAGTCGGGGCCTTGGAAAGGAGCATTCCCCAGCCTCAGGGAGCAGCACAGGCAAAGGTTCGGAGGCTTGTCAATGTGAGAAACATTCAAACCTGTAGAGAAGTTTGCTTAAGCCAGTGGCCGGCAAACTGCGGCTCGCGAGCCACACACCGCTCTTTGGCCCCTTGAGTGTGGCTCTTCCACAAAATACTGACTTCTGCGCATGGGCCACGAAGT
>NW_005370839.1:26326-26941 GCF_000412655.1 Myotis brandtii | reverse complement strand
CTCTGAGATTGGCTAAAAAGTAAAATGGTAGACATAGTTCTTTTACATAGGTGGGGGTACAGGATAGTTCACGATTGTACCCTGAGGGGTCCAGGAAAAGGGGGAGTTACCCTGACATTCCAAAGATGGGGTTATCCTAGATGCAAAGGACCATAAACAGGCTTAGTTAGGGTAAAGATTGGCTTTTGTCAGGGAAAATTCTAGCCTAGGGCTTGACTACCCACCATAAAGGGCTTTTCATTAAGAGGTTTCCATTCCAAACCACCCTCTTGTGGTTGCTTTAGGGTCTGAGTTTGTAAGGCCACCGCGCAGGCCTTTCCTGGGCTTGTGGGGTTTAGTATGTGGCCCCTTTTCACCCGCAGGCTGGAGGGCCTAAAGCCATGGGAGTGTGGCCCACAGGCGAGGGAAGCCAGATCACGGCCTTGTAGATGTCGTGGGAGGCACGGGCCACCTCCCTCCCTGTCCGGGCTCTGCCCTGCCCGCTGGACCCTCAGCCCTGACCCTGTCCTCCCTCCGCCCTGCAGGTCGTCCACACCGGAGAGAAGCCCTACTGCTGCCTGGTCTGCGAGCTGCGCTTCTCCTCGCGCTCCAGCCTGGGCCGCCACCTCAAGCGCC
>NW_005370839.1:24106-25292 GCF_000412655.1 Myotis brandtii | reverse complement strand
GGCCACGCCCCCGCCCACCTGGGGCTGGACTCGGGGTCCCCAGGGGGCCGCCCAAACCCAGACAGGGGCCCTGAGATGAGGGGGCCCTGGCTGGAGAGATGGAGCCACCAGAAACCCATATGGCCCTGAGCTGGGCACCCCCAAATCAATGGGCCCCTACGCTGGGGAGACCAAGAAATGGGCCTACACAAGTACTAGTCACTCGAGGGCCCTAATAAAAGACGGGCACCCCTCCCCAAGGGAAGCCTGCCCCCTCCCTGAGAGCCATCATTCCCACCGACCTTGGTCTGGAGGGTGTAGGGGGACCATGCCCCCGCATCTCCCTGGATCCCTCCAAATGCACCCCCACAATCACTGGTGCCCCTAGGTGATGGATAGAGCCAGAATCTGCCTTCCCCCGTTGCATTCCCTGTGCGGAAGGAGGACCAGGGTAGATCCCCCTGCCCTCAGCCCACTCCCCAGTCAGGCCGCCCTCCCCTACTGCGGAATGGGTCAACCCTAGTGATCTCCCCACCCCCAAACACTAGACTAGGCTGGTTGGGCATCCCCCTCCGCCCAGTAGGATGGACTGGTCCAGATGCGCAGCCTCCTGTCCACTGGAATGGGCTGGCCCCGCTGTGGCCTGCGCCGCACCCTCTTCACAGCGGACACGGCAGACACGCCCCTCCTGTTCTGCGTCATTCCCGACCTGCGAGCTCACCTGAGCGGGAGCTGGCGGACACTGGGGTCTCCCCCCACTCTGTTCTAGCACCTGTTGGTCTTCCCCTCTCTGTCCGTTTGTCTGTCTCTGTGTTCCTCCCAACCCCAAGGGAAAGGGGGGGCTGGCTAGGGGGTTCTCCCCATGAGCCTCGACCTCACCCCCTCATCCCAGTTCCCCGTGTCTCCAAGACCCCAATAAACCTCATCCTGTTGGTCAATGCCGTGTCATTGTCTGAACCTTGGCCCCAGGGCGTGGGGGTTCCTCCCTCCTGACTTAGATCAGGGCCCTCGCAGAGGGAAGAAATTTGGAGTTCTTGAGATGGCGCTTGACCCTATCAACTACATGGCACCCTACCCCTTAGACACAAGCTGTGCCTCCACAGATGGACATCCCCCTAGAACCAGACAGCCCCCCCTTTTTTAAATATATTTTTATTGATTTCAGAGAGGAAGGGAGAGGGGGAGAGAGAGACAGAAACATCAGTGA
>NW_005370839.1:21133-22030 GCF_000412655.1 Myotis brandtii | reverse complement strand
TGCTCAACCAAATGAAGTACACTGGCCAGGCCCATGGTGGAGTCTTGGCCCTGGACTTGCAGCCTCGAGAACTGGGAGCCATACATGTCTGTTGTTTACAAGCCACCTGCTCAGTAGTATTTTGTTACGGCTGCCCACACAGACTCAGACATCCATCAACAACACTGTAGATAGCCCGGCTGACTTGGCTCAGTGGTTGAGTGTTGACCTATGAACCAGGAGGTCACAGTTCCATTCCCGCTCAGGGCACATGCCCAGATTGTGGGCTCGATCCCCAGTGTGGGGCATGCAGGAGGCAGCCAGCAGCAGGGCAATGATTTTTCTCTCATCGTTGATGTTTCTGTCTCTCTTTCCCCCTCCCTCTCTGAAATAAATAACAATATATTTTTAAAAATACAAAGACAAAAAAAACCCAAAACACCCACCTGCCATGGAGAAAGAAGACCAGCCCCCTTAGATACAGGCTTGGCACCAAGGACATGACCCGCCCACTCGAGGCTGGCTCCCTTGGCCAGGAGAGTGAGCACCTGGAAAAGAGCCAGGTTGTCATGGAGACGGCCTCGGGCTATGTGGAGTCAAGAACAGGGACCTCAGGAGGTGGAGGCCGCCACCCACCGCACCTCCACCTGATTCCTATCTCAGAGGGCGGGACACTTCAGCAACCGGCACAACAAGCCCCACCCCCAGGAGTTTGTAGTCCAATGGGAGGGCAGGTCTGCAATGAGTGGGTTGGCCATAAATACAAGATTGAAAATAAAGGCAGAGTATGGACGAGAGGGTGACGTGACAGGGAGGCTATTTTATTTATTTATTTTTAAAGTTTGTTTGGTTTTTTTTAATATGTTTTATTGATTTTCTACAGAGAGGAAGGGAGAGGGATAGAGAGTTAGAAACATC
>NW_005370839.1:19626-21112 GCF_000412655.1 Myotis brandtii | reverse complement strand
GATCAGCCGCCTCCTGCACGCCCCCCACTGGGGATATGCCCGCAACCAAGGTACATGCCCTTGACCGGAATCGAACCTGGGACCCTTGAGTCCGCAGGCTGACACTCTATCCACTGAGCCAAACCGGTTCCGGCTATTTTTAAAGTTTTAAAAAAATATATGTTGATTGATTTCAAAGAGGAAAGAAGAGAGAGACAGAGACATCAATGATGAGAGAGAATCACTGATCCGCTGCCTCCCACTCGCTCCACACTGGGGATCAAGGCTACAACACAAGCATGTGCCCGACCAGGAATCGAACCGTGACCTCCTGGTTCATAGGTCGAGGCTCAGCCACTGAGCCACACCAGCCGGGCAAGGGAGTAAGGGGAAAATAGGGGAAGGGCACTCCAGGCAGATGGAATGGCCCCTGCGAAGGCCCTGAGTCCAGAAAGAACAAAGACGGCGGTGTGGCTGGGGCAGAATGAAGCAGAGGGAGAGAGGCAGCCGCGAGGGAAGCCCCAGGAGCCAGGCGTGTAGAGCCTTTCAGGCCGGGGGACAGGAGAGGAGGACGAGTGGGCGCCCCCCACCACCACCCCCAAGGGTGTCCAGGCAAGAGTGACAAGGTGTGATCCAAGGGCGCCTCTGAAGGCACGGGAAACAAAAGAGCCAATGAGGAGGCAGTTTCAGTGCGACTGGCATCCATCTGAGCCAATCAGCGCCAGATCCCGCCCCCCCTTGCCCGGGAGCCTGGTTCCCAGCCCAGGCCAGCCCCGCCCAGGCCCCTCGCTCACCTGGACTCGCGTCCCGCCCCCTCCCTGCTCCCTCCTCGGTCTCCCCAGCATCCGGCCGGGCCTCCTCGTGGGCCCCACAGGAATTTCTCTAGAGCATTCACCGGATCATGTGACTCTCCTGCTTGAAACCTTTTCAATGGCTTCTCAGTGCCCCAGGAATGCGTCCAGCGTTCGGCCTGGCCCCGGAGGCCGGGCATAGTCGCAGCTCTGGCCTCCGTGCCGCCCCAACCCAAGGCCCCTGGGTCCCCCCCAGCACACACACACACCGTGCTGTTCTCTCTGCCTGAAATTTCCTTTCCCCGCCACCTCCAGTCCTGAATTCGTTTTCCAACATAAGTAAGCCTTTAAAAATTGGATGACAGACCTAGCCGGTGTGGCTCAGTGGATAGAGCCTGGGTCTGCAGACCAAAGGGTCCCGGGTTCGATTGCGGTCAAGGGCACCTACCTTGGTTGCAGGCTCCTCCCCAGCCCGGGCCCTGGTCAGGGCTCCTGCAGGAGGCAACCAATAGATGTGTTTCTCTCCCATCCACGTTTCTCTCTGTCTTTCCCTCTCTCTCCCACTCTCCCTAAAAAAGAAAAAAAAATCAATGGAAAAATATCCTCGGGTGAGGATTAACATAAAATAAAATAAATTGGATGACGAAATAACAAGCATGCCCCCTAGGTATATAAAACTGTCCCTGCCCTGACCGGTTTGGCTCAGTGGATAGAGC
>NW_005370839.1:9699-10994 GCF_000412655.1 Myotis brandtii | reverse complement strand
CCCTCGCCTCGCCCTCGCCCTGGCCCCTCCAGCCGGCCCCCGGTTTGCAATATGGAGGAGAGAAGTTGAAGGAGGGGGGGGTCCCTCCTCCACCTGCCCACCGCCCCTCGCAGCCCTGACACTAAGGGGGGCCCTCGCGCGCCCCTCCCTCGCCCTCACCCGCCCCCCCCAGGTCCCCTTTGCGGGTTGGGAACTGCTCACCCAGCTCATCGGAGGCAGGGCCCCTTGGAAAGAGCGGGGGGCAGGACACTGGCCAGAAGGATGGAGACTGGGGGACCCCCGCCCGCTGCCCTGTTTGTACACACTGGACACAGTCACGTCTTTGGAACTGCCAGGCCTTGGGGGTCCCCAGTGAGCAAAGGTTCGCCCCTGTCCCTCTGTCTGTCTGTGAATAAATGTGAGTTCGTGAAGGAGAGTGAGGCTGTCTGTGGAGGGGGCTGTGGGGGAGGGTCTGGGTGAGCCAGGGTCCGGCCCACAGTCTGTGAACGCGGGTTTCCCGCGGGAAGGATGCAGAGTTTAGCCAAAGAAGACGCAGAAGTGGGAGAAGAGTTACCATCGTCCGCAGGCAGCTGCGGGGAGCCCAACGGCGTCCCTGGAATCCGGCAGGTGCTCTCATTCAGCAAACGCAGGCCCAGTGCTGAGCTCTGGGGATGCCCAGACGAAGCCACGACCCTCTCAGAGGAGCTGGAATGTGTTTTTAAAAAATAATTTTAAAATATCTTTTTATTGATTTGAGAGAGAGAAACATCCATTGGCTGCCTCCCACATGCACCTGCCTGGGGATGGAGCTCAAAGCCTGGGCATGTGCCCTGACTAGAAATTGAACTGGCACCCTTTCAGCCAACCGACACACTGGCCAGGGCTGGAATTCTAATTTTTTAAAAATATATGTTTTATTGGGGTTTTTTTTTTACAGAGAGGAGGAGGGAGGGATAGAGAGCTAGAAAAATCAATGAGAGAGAAACATCGATCAGCTGCCTCCTGCGCACTCCCTACTGGGGATGTGCCCGCAACCAAGGTACATGCCCTTGACTGGAATCGAACCTGGGACCCTTCAGTTCACAGGCCAACGCTCTATCCACTGAGCCAAACCCGTTAGGGCATTATTCAGTTTTTGGTGTTTTTTTTAAAATATATTTTATTGATTTTTTACAGAGAGGAAGGGAAAGGGAGAGTTAGAAACATCGAGGGGAGAGAAACATCGATCAGCTGCCTCCTGCACACCTCCCACTGGGGATGTGCCCGCAACCAAGGTACATGCCCTTGACCGGAATCGAACCTGGGACCTTTCAGTC
>NW_005370839.1:8249-8704 GCF_000412655.1 Myotis brandtii | reverse complement strand
GCTGGGGGCCTTTGGGGTTGCTTGAGTTTCCCAGGGCCCGCGAGGAAGACGGGTCAGTTTTCTCATCACTCCTCTTGCCCAGTGCGTGGAAAACCTGCGTAGACTCCAGCAAGTGCATATGCAGGCCGCTGCGAGGCTTTTTGATGACCTCTTTCGGCAGCTCAGGATGACTTTTCTTTCTCTTCATCTTGGGAATGGCTAGCTTCTCCTCTGACTTTGTTGGGGTCCAATCCCAGCAGGTCGAGGGGTTCCCAAAGGTGTGGACAGAGTCGGTGAAGAAGGAATGACACGAAGACAGCGTTTAGTCGATCAGCATCCTAGCCAGGTTCTCCAGACAGGTTCTCTCCAGCTAGGTTCTCCAGCCAGGTTCTGTCTTTATTCTCCTGTTACATCTGTATTTATACCAGTTGATTTTAATCCTATCCATTCTATTCCAAAGGTTAGGGTGTTTGTTA
>NW_005370839.1:5508-7842 GCF_000412655.1 Myotis brandtii | reverse complement strand
TGACCTTGGTTAAAACACATAGTGCTAAGAAGGGGAGCAAACATATTAAGAACAGTATGCCATATACGCCAGGTCCCTTGAAACGTAAGCTGTGCAGATGTTTCTTCCCTGCAGCGACTGTGTCAAGCAGCAAGGATGGACCGGCTTCCGGCATGCCTTGACTTTGTTCCCTGAATGCTTCCTCTCCTCAGCTCTCTTGGAGTAGTTTTCTTTGTTTCTTTTGTTTTTTTTTCCCAGCCCATGGCTCTTAGTTTTTGTTGGGGTGCAACCCCAGCAGGTCCAGGGGTTCCCAAAGGTGTGGACGGGAGTCTCGAAGAAGGAATGACACAGAGACAGCGTTCAGTTGATCAGCAGCCTAGCCAGGTTCTCTAGCCAGGATTCCAGCCAGGTTCTGTTTTTTATTGTCTTGTTACATCTGTATTTATACCAGTTGATTTTAATCCTCTCAATTTCTATTCCAAAGGTTAGGGCGTTTCCTATCTCCATTCCAGGGAGTAAAGATTATGCAGCTTAAGCGTGATTGTTGGTAGTTAAAGTGATTAACTACCCACCTGGCACTTAGTTAAGGGGTTTTATTCCCTCCCTAACCTCAGGGAAAAATCCCTACCTGGGGAAACAACCTTTCTCGGAGAGGTGACCTCGGTTAAAACACATAGCGCTGTGTCAAGCAGCTTTCTGAGGTTTGCTGGTAGAATGCTTGGCCATGTTTGCAGGAGCCGTGCGACCGGCTGCAGCATTGCAAAGAACCACTCCTCCCACAAACACACAGTCTGGGCTCTTGGGCTTGATCTCGGCCTTGGGAGCATCACCGATAGGCTCAGAGGCTTTATGTTTGTTCTTCGCGCCTTGATCAGAGCGAGTCTTTCTGACACTTGACTTGTTCTGCACCTCGTGCAACTTGAGGCCCCTGGTGTCTTTGCTTTCGAACACCTTGGGCCCTTGGGGCTGATCAAGATGATCCAAGGAAGTTAAGACCTGTGGAAGGTGTGAATACCTTTCACCAGTGTAGCGATGTCCGCAAAACTGTCGTTAGATTCAGTCCCATTTTCAAGTGTCCCTTGGACCTTAAGGCTCAGGCTATTCTTTCCCAAACCACAGTCATCACCACCAGGATGCTCCGCTTGGTCAAGGGGATCAGTGCAGGCCAGCGCCTGAGGAATGTCAGGAAAAAATAATTTAAAAAAAAAATAATTTAAAAATATCTTTTTATTGATTGGGGAGAGAAAGATCAATTGGCTGCCTCCCACATGCACCTGCCTGGGGAGGGAGCTTGAAGCCTGGGCATGTGCCCTGGCCAGAAATTGAACCGGCACCCTTTCAGCCAACGGAACCACACTGGCCAGGGCTGGAATTCTAATTTTAAAAAACTTTTATTGATTGACAGAGAGAGAGATCCCGTTATTCCACATACTGATGCATTCATTGATTGACTCTTGTCTGTGCCCTGACTGGGGATCGAACCTGCAACCTTGGTGTGTCAAGATGATGCTCTCACCACCTGAGTCACCCGGCCAGGGTGGAGCCGGAAGCCTAGATCTCTGTCCAGGACGGTGTAGCCACGATGCCCACAGGCAGCTGTCTCCATTCAAATGTAGGGTAACGAGTTTAAAATAAAAGGGAACTAGAGGAAAGTTCCTCAGCCACATTATTGCAAGCGCCAGTGGCCCCCTGTGGCCGGTGGCCACTCTGTCGGACAGCACGGGTCCAGAACGTTCCATCATCCAGGACAAGGCTGCCTGAGATGATGACCGATTGGCAGTCCAGCCTCAGGTATCGATAAGGGCTCCCAGGCCGCTGCAGGGCTCTGTGCTGACAAACACGCGGAGGGCGGGGCTTGCTGAGGTCAATTTCTGACCTGAATGTAGAGGGGAGGCGGGGCGGGAACAGGCTGGGCGAAGGCCATGAGGGAGGCGGGCTCTGTGTGTTAGAGAAAGAAAGCAATTGGGGGTGGAGACGGTCATTTTCTACAAATCCTCTGAGTGTCTATTTTTTAATTTTTTATTGATTGATTTGAGAGAGAGAAAGAGAGAGAGAGAGAGAGAGAGAGAGAGAGAGAGAGAGAGAGAGAGAGAAATGTGTGGTTCCACTTATTGATGCATTCATTGGTTGATTCTTGTGTGTGCCCTGACCGGGGATCGAACCTGCAACCCTGGCGTATTGGGGTGATGCTCTAAGCAGCTGAGCTACCTGGCCAGGGCTGGGTGGTTTTTTTAAATTTATTTATTTATTTTTTTTTAAAAAATATTTTTAATTGATTTTTTACAGAGAGGAAGGGAGAGGGATAGAGAGTCAGAAACATCGATGAGAGAGAAACATCGATCAGCTGCCTCCTGC
>NW_005370839.1:3650-5097 GCF_000412655.1 Myotis brandtii | reverse complement strand
GTGTGTGTGTGAGAGAGAGAGAGAGAGAGATTGTTTCAGGCCCTAGGAGTGCAGAGGAGAAGGTTGTGTCCAAGCCAGTCTTCCTGAAACCCCTTCTCATCCCTTCTGTGCACAGACACCCTACCTCCCCCAGCGCCTTAGACGGCTCTCTCTGGACATTGTCCGCTGGGGCAGCTGTCAGGCCGGCGGGAGAGGGGCGATGGGAGAGAGCAGCCCTGTCTTCAGGCTCCGGAGGGAAGGCGTCCCAGCTGGGAGCAGCGGGCGAGGAGGGAAGCGGGAAGATGGCAGAGGAGAGCCGGGGAGGCGGGTGGTCACGCCGAGCCGCTCAGAATCCCGCTGAGCCTTGGAGCCGAGCCCGGCACGCAGCGAGCACTCAGCACATGTGGCCCTGTCATCCTCACCCGGGGAGGAAGTTGGGGGCAGTGGTAGTAAGACCAGCTGGGCACCACCCCCACCACCACCACCGGGAGCTGCCAGACCAGCAGAGGAGATGGGAAATAATAAAATCTGGGCAAAGAAACGAGAGGTGCCAACTGAGACTGGGTCTCCCACAAGCTAGATCCTCAAGAAGCTGTAGCTTCAGTTTCGCCTGGGGCGCTGGGGATACGGAGCGGGGGAGGGGGGGGACAGGTTATGCTTTCATGACCTCAAAGCCACCTCCCTCCCCAAGACTCTTCAGTGGCTCCCTATTGCCACATGCAAATGTGGGTCCCCAGTTAGTACGCACCTCCATGGCCAGACACCCCGTTCAGCACCATCCCAAGCGCAGAGACGGTTGAGGGAGGGCATTCAACAATGGCCCCATTTACCGGAGGGGCAAACTGAGGGCTCCAGCTCAGAAGCCACCTGTCCTGTAGCCACCGCCATCCATTGAGCCTCTCGGATTAAATGAGTTACTTCGGGCCCTGGCTGGTGTGGTTCAGTGGATAGAGCCTGCGGACCGAAGGGTCCTGGGTCAAGGGCATGTACCTTGGTTGCGGGCACATCCCCAGGAGGGGGTGTGCAGGAGGCAGCTGGTCAATGTTTCTCTCTCATCAATGAAGCAAAATAAGCCAATCAGAGAAAGATAAATATCACATGATCTCACTCATATGTGGAATATAATTTGATGAACAAGAATAGATCCAGAGACAAATGGCAGGGGAGGGGGGTTAGAGATCAACCAAAGGACTTGTGTGTATGCATATTAGCATAACCAATGGACACAGACACTGGGGTATTTGCCTGGGGTGGGAATGGCTGGGGTGGGTTAGTCAATTGGGGGAAAAGGAGACATATGTAAACCTTTAGACAATAAAAATAAAACTTGTTCATTTGAGAGAGAGAAAGAGAGGGATGCTAGCTTGTTGTCCCATGAATCCACTGGTTGAACGTTGCGTGTGCCCTGACCGGGGATTGAGCCCACAGCCTTGGCGTGTGTGTGTGTGTGTGTGTGTGGGGGGGGGGC
>NW_005370839.1:0-3353 GCF_000412655.1 Myotis brandtii | reverse complement strand
ATACAATTATTTTCGTTGCTACTTCATCACTGTCATGTTGCTACTGTGATGAATCGTCATGTAAATATCTGAGATGCAGGATGGTCTTAGGCGACCCCTGTGACAGGGTCGTTCGACCGCCAAAGGGGTCGCGACCCACAGGGTGAGAACCGCTGTCTCTGGGATGCGACCCGGGGTCCCACAGGGCCCCACAGCACAAGCCGGGGTGTCTGCTCAGGGTCCCCTCTCAGACTCGCCTGGGCTCGTGGTGACCTCGGCCAGGGGGAGGCGGCCGGGAGCAAGAACACCCGCTCACCGCCTCCCCAGGGCTTGTCCTGCTGGTGATGTTGCTACTGTGATGAATCGTCATGTAAATATCTGAGATGCAGGATGGTCTTAGGCGACCCCTGTGACAGGGTCGTTCGACCGCCAAAGGGGTCGTGACCCACAGGTTGAGAACCGCTGTCTCTGGGATGCGACCCGGGGTCCCACACGGCCCCACAGCACAAGCCGGGATGTCTGCTCAGGGGTCCCCTCTCACACTCGCCTGGGCTCGTGGTGACCTCGGCCAGAGGGAGGCGGCCAGGAGCAAGAACACACGCTCACCGCCTCCCCAGGGCTTGTCCTGCTAGTGACCTGGGCACCTGGTGGGTAACCTCGGAACCTGGTGGGTGACCCGGGCACCTGGTGGGTAACCTTGGCACCTGGTGGGTGACCCAGGCACCTGGTGGGTAACCTCGGCACCTGGTGGGTAACCTGGGCACCTGGTGGGTAACCTGGGCACCTGGAGGGTAACCTGGGCACCTGGTGGGTGACCTGGGCACCTGGTGGGTAACCTCGGCACCTGGTGGGTAACCTGGGCACCAGGCGGACTGACAGGTGCTTGCAGGTTTCTCCCCGGAAAGGGCCCGCCCCCGTCCCAGCCCCACTCGCTGTAAATCAGTCACTAAACTAGCTCACGTGGGGCCGGAGGGGGGCGGGGACCTGAGCTCAGGTCTCCCTGGGGAGCAATCTCCTGAACCCACTTTTTTGAAATGTTCTGTCCCTTTTCCTCCTGCCCGTTTATTTATGTATCCAATCACTTATTTGTATCTGTAGGGACTCAGCGGTATTTATTGCCTATTTCGGCACAGAGTCAAATACGATGTTGTTTCATATAAATATATTTTAGAGTCCAGTACAGTGTTATTAATTTTATAGAAATATATTAGTCCAACATGACCATTTACTTCATAGAAGTATATATTATAGCCCATACGATGCTATTTATTTTATATAAATATATAATGGTCCAATGTAATGCTATTAATTTCATATAAGTATATTATAATCCAGTATGATGTTATTAATTTTATATACATATATTATAGTCCAATAAGACATTACTTATTTCATATACATAAATATATATTTCATATAAATATATGGTTCGAGACAATGCTATTTATCTTAATTTTTTAAAATATATTTTATTGATTTTTTACAGAGAGGAAGGGAGAGGGATAAAGAGTTAGAAACATGGATGAGAGAGAAACATCGATCAGCTGCCTCCTGCACACCAAGGGGATGTGCCCGCAACCAAGGTACATGCCCTTGACTGGAATGGAACCTGGGACCTTTCAGTCCGCAGGCCTGAGCTCTATCCACTGAGCCAAACCGACCAGGGCACAAACCCACTCTTTAGAGAGGAGGACTCCCTCCGCCCTCCCGGGGAGTGAGCCTCAGTCTAAGGGCGTCTTTTCTCTAGGGAGCGGGCTCCCTTTTTCCTCTAGTGGGGAGCACTTCTCTAGAAGGCCAGCGCCTCTCTAGGGAGGGAGCCCCTCACTCGGGAGTTACCCCCGCTCTGGGGAGGGAGCCTGTCTAGGTCTAGGGAGAGGCTGGACCTCCTGACCTAGGGACTGGCCCCTCTAGAGGGAGGGAGCCTGCCCCTCCCAATCCTGGAAATCATTGATCAGCTGCCTCCTGCATGCCCCACACTGGGGATCAAGCCCACAACCCGGGCAAGTGCCCTGACCGGAATCTAACCGTGACCTCCTGGTTCATAGGTTGCCCCTCAACCACTGAGCCACGCCGGCCGGGCCCCCAGCCTCCATGTGAGAGGGGCTCGGAGGCTCCCAGGGGCGGCCGCCTGCCCACGGACACCCCTTGCAGAGCCGTGCTCTGCCTCCCGGGCTCCAGGCCCACGGCGCCAGCCCCCCTCCTCCCCGCCTCCCGAGAGGGTGGTTGGGAACTCAGCCTCCGAGACCAAGTCCTGGGCCTCCTTATCTCGCCACACCCAGCACCGTGCCTGGCACGGGCTTGAGCTCCGTAAATACTTGCTGCCACTCAGCCAGCTGCCCGGGCCCAGCGCCCTCCCTTCCCACCTCCAGGCCTGGGCCCGAGCTGTGCCCCCTCCTAACCAGCTCTTTGACTTGAGCAGGGATGGGGTGGGGGTGGGGGGGGCGGACCAGATATGGAGCCAGAAAGAGGGAAGTGACCCACCCAAGTGGGAGGGCCCGGAGAGGGGGCGCGAGCTGGCTGCCTCCAGACGTCTCTAATGGAGACTGTCGTAGCTGCTCTTCATCATCGCGCCCATTGCCCGTGCCAGGCACGTCGCAGGCATTAGCCGGTCCACCTGCACAGCAACTGTCGGCCCAGCACAGCCCACACGCCCCCCTCGTGCGTAGCCTTGGACAGCGATTGGCTTTGCCTGGAATGACCCTCCGGCTCTCCCTGCAGGCCTCCCCTCACATGCCCCGCAGGCCCTGCCCGGGGGCCTCAGGGGTTGAGCATCGGCCTATGAACCTGGAGGTCGCAGTTCGATTCCGGGTCAGGGCACAGGCCCGGGTTGCGGGCTCCATCCCCAGGGTGGGGCGTGCAGGAGGCGGCCGATCCATGAGTCTCTCATCGTTGATGCTTCTCTCTCTCTCCCTCTCCCTTTCTCTCTGAAATCAATAAAACTAATGAATGCCCCTCAGGAGGCCCTCCCTGCCCCCTTCTCCCACATTTCATCTCTATCGACCCCTGGCCACAGGCAGAATTCTAAGACACCCCCAGACCCCTGTTCCTGGGTGCACGCATGGCTTCTCCCAGTCCTTCCGTCTGATGGTCACGAGCCAGGTGACTCTGGGCCACGGAGCTGACCTTGGGTGGGCCTGGCCTAAGCAGGCGACTCCTTAAACCTGGGGAGAGAGAGAGAGACTGGAAGTGTGTGTGGGGGGCTTACGGGGAGGGAGAGCCCCCCCGGCTGGGTTTGAAGCGGGGCTGGGGTGGGGGGCTCGGGGGACACCACACGGCGAGAAAGGCAGGCGGCCTCTGACAACGGAGCGGACACCGGATCTGGGCCGACAGCCGCGAGGGAGGAATCGGAGCCTCGCAGTTTATCCCCGAGGGGA
>NW_005370838.1:1194523-1239153 GCF_000412655.1 Myotis brandtii | reverse complement strand
CATCTACTCAGCACACATTTGAATGCCAGCCTGATGTCCCCATTTGTGCCAGGGCCAGGATCCTCTCTCCAGGAGCTCAGGGTACCAGTTGTAAATGTAGGCAGAGGGGTACACAGCATGTGATGGGAGCACTGACAAAGGATGTCTCAGTCACACCAGTGACACCAATCTCCTCCGTATCTTTCAGCTTTCCTTCTCCCTAGTAGCATATGGCTTAACTGTTTGCCACTTCACCCCTCAGGTTCCTTGGGTCTTTATAAGACACTTACCATTTGAACTTATATATGCCGATGGAGTCACCACATTTCCCAAGTAGACATAATGATCGTCTTTCTTCACAACTCTCCCCAATCTGAGAGCAGAGTGTGCATTCTATTTACAGTTTAGTTTTGGGAAATGATGAATTGTGACTTTGCCAATTCTAATTTTGTATACTGCTCATCAAACAACTTAACTCAAATATGGAAAGTAGGGGGGAGGGAGGGAGGAAGTGGAAAAGGGCATAGAGGGGATAAATGGTGATGGAAAAAATAAAATAAAATAAATATATGGAAGGTGTGCTAGGTGGAATACACCTCCTTGTCAGAACCCCATGCTTCAGAGTAGTTTGTGAGTTTGTTCCTCTCAATAGCGGTGTTCTCTCATCAGACCTTCCAGAACATGTTTTGTACAGTAGTTATACCTTCGTGTTCCTGGAATTTGTATTTTAAAGAAATTTTACTCTTAACGAACAAACAACTCAAACTGTTTATTCAAATCTAAGCACCATAGTGGATTAAGGTACATTCTCTTTGTAAATCTTGAATTACCTCACTAACAGAACAAATCTCCACAGCTGCACCTCTAAGAAATAGACTGCGGGTTGCATTTTCTTCACCTGGAGCAGATCTGAGAGATTATTGTCTGAAACTCCCGTGAAGAAGGGCAGCTATTGTCCAAAGCAGACAACACTCCTCTGTGTCCTTCTCCCAGTGAGACCTTGAGTCTGTTTCTGAAGTCTGCGAAGAGGTATCAGCTTCGGTGGAGAATGTGTACCTAGCCTTTTCCTTCCTGTTGAATATGAGTTTATTCTGATAGAAATGATACAAACATGGTAAACAGAAACACTAGGGAGGGCCTCTGCTACCTGCCAAGCTCCTTAATGGAAGTGACCTCATGTGGAAGCCAACGGGGCTGCTTCTCTCCACTAGCCAAACATGCCCCGGAGGGAAGGCGCATTTCAATCCGGGTGTGCTGAGGACAATGCACTGGGTCTCTTCTCCAAGATAGCCAGGTCTCCGGCTGGCTTATACCTGAAGAGCAGTAGGGTGAATGGAAACTTGAGGTCGTGTTCCTGAATCCACAGAGGTCCAGCTGTGGGGCAGAGGGCAGGCTGACCTAGGCCTAAATACTTCAAACCAACAAATATAAACCAGACTTGCATCATTTGGCTTCCAGTGGAAAAATGTGCTTCCCTCTATTGGCATAAACTGAAAAGGAAGAAGAGATCTCTGAGCTCTATTTAGGGGGAAGGCATTCAGTCTAGCTTTCCTCCCTCCTCCCCATGTGAGCTAAATTCTGCTAATAGTACCCAGGAGCATGCAGTAAGAATGACAAAGGGCTATTATACACCCTTGAGACAGATGGCATAACCACAGACTTAGTAGAAATGCAATGAGATCACATGGATAAATGACATGGTGGGTTCGAATGGTGATGAAGCAAAAATAAAAACTGAAGAACACCAAAGAAAACCAGTGAATCTGTTGCCCATCCAGAATAGTTTCATCCTCTTAGCTGGGTTTTTCATAAAGCTAGGACTCATCAGACTTAAGCATAAGCTCAAAATGTGCTCAATATATTTTTGTATTAACCATAACATACTTAAATGCTATAAGAAAAGATTATCTGAATTATACAAATATAAACTATACCTTCACACAAAACAAAGTAGTAGTATTTTTATAGCTAATGATGATACAAGTGTGGGATAAAGAAGTTGACAGTATGATGAATATGAACCCTACAAAAACTTAAGAAAGTAAACTCCAGCCATCAAATGTTTACACCAATGTGCCAAAATCCTGCTATAAAATAAAACTAAAAAGGGGGTCATGCCTACTGGTATAGTATAGCTGTCTTTTTGGCAAAGACTAATAAAAATGCACATCAAAAATTAAGAGGGATATATTTTGAATAAAAACACTAGAAGAAATTTTGAAACAGAGAAAAACAGAAGCAAAACTACTGAACTTTCGTCCCCTATGCTGGCTTGAGATACTCAGCAGTATGATTCACGGACCTGGGCTTCGGCCCTGTCTTAATAATAATTCAGGAGGCAGTAATGTTAGACACCTGGGATGCCCCTCGAGACCTCTAGTTCAACAGCTTGGTCAGCAGGATAGGCAGTTAACAGGAAGGACCCATACTCAAGGAACTTTCCACCCCAGGTTTCCTACTATTTGCAAGAGAGCAACAGGAACACAGGCTGGGAGAGGTCAAGAGGCAGGACAGCACCAAGACTAGGACAGTAGGTAACAAAGTCATCACACATGATTTGGTATCACTCTGTCCTGCTTCACAGCTGGGGAAACCAAGGCACCAGGAGATTATGTGGTGAACTCAAATGGACCCGTCTCCTCCCCAGTGATGTTAACATGTGAGACAACTGTATATCATTTTCTTTGTGTATTAACTTCATGGGTATACTCCTGTGGGGCTCTCTTCTCTTACGGGCCTTAACAATTCAGATCATGATGAAAAATTGGTTAACACCCTAAGCACTAAGAACCTGCCAGCCCCACGATAGTATACAATTCATGAATTAACAAAATGTACCGTCCTTTATAAAAGCTACTAAAATTTAGGCAATCCAAAGGTCCATTTTGAAGATTTCGTTCTATCCAGATTTAGAAAATATGGGCGGTTGAGTCTCTCACTAAGGCCACAATGGGTGCGGATGGTGCCTAAGTGGATGACATTGCACAGGGCATGCATGTAGCTGATCCTGCTGCAGCAGAGCTCAAGGTATTGGCTGGCTGCCGCATGGCGCCAGAACTCTCCTCCATTGTGTCTCACTTACGGTCCCCACGGCCGCTCGAGGTCTGCTCCTCTCTGCACGAGGACTGGGATTGCTTCATGGTGCCTATTGATCACAGCCACGGTAATAACGGGTCGGTCTTCATTGTCACTGCAGTTGGGATCTGCTCCCTGCAGCACATGGAAAAGGACAAGCCTGCCACAAAACCCTGCACTCAGGAGCATCTAATCGCCTAATCGCCTTCTTAGTCACTAACAAACATCCTTAATGGAACTAAATGGCTTTAAATCCACAGAGAAGGGAATCAGGAACCCCGAGACCCAACAAAGAACAGACAGAGCTGCCATGTCACTCGGGTGGTAAAACTTCTGTTTCCACATCGGGAGGAGTAGGCACCCAGACAACCTTGCTTCTTTAGGAAACATGACGGTCACATGGGATCTCACAGACCAGGGATTCTGTCCACCTTCATGCACGTTATTTGGGCTCATATGCACTTTTCTGCCTATTTCCTTTGTCATAAAAACTAGCAAGAGGTAACAACAATTCATGTAAAGCTTTGGACTCGCCATTTAATCCATTCCCAGCATTAAAAAATTTAACTGGCCCTGTGATAGTCACAACATTGGACAGAACTTCCATCTGAAAGAGACAGAGATGAAACACAGGCTGGAACCCCCAGGGAGACTTGATCTTCGGTTGCACTTACTTCATCAAGCAACTGTTCAATCACAGAGACTCTTCCTTCCCCTGTCGGTCCGACTTCCTTCAGCAGGAGCCTGTTTTCGGGCTGCAGCATTACAGAATGTGGTCATTTCCACCGCCACAAAATACTTTTACTGTCAAGTCCCTCTTACCCAGGCTCAACCCTCGAGGTAAATGTTTCCTCTCCAGGGTTAAGTTCTGAGCCCCAGGGACAGGGGAGCATGAGCAGAGCGTGTGTGTGTGTGTGTGTGTGTGTGTGTGTGTGTGTGTGTGTGTGTATGTGGTCTCCAACAGCCAGCAGCACTGAAAAAACCCACCTAATGTACATTTTCCTGGTCTTTGAAACACTGCCTTGATGAAGGACACCACACTCACATTGTTTTACATTATTAAAGACAGGGATGCAAGGAGAAATCTTACCAAAACCAAGAAACACCACACTAGTTTTATTATGACTATTTCTAGGAGAAGCAACCAGGAGAATCCTAAAATTTACTTTGCATGCTGGTATAAAGTGCTCAAAGTCAGCCTAAGTATGACAGTTCACAATACATGCTCACCTGAGGTGTGAGTGAACCAATAAAGTCAACCTCTTGCTTGGGGGGAAAATAACCTCCCATCTACCTATCATCAGAAATCTGAAGATTTTATTATCATTATAGTTTCAAAATGCAGTGAAATTTATCTTTATATCATCTTTCCTTATGGAGAAAGGAGCGCAAATGCTGGCTACTGGAAGACTAAAGGAAGCAGTCTAGAAAGCAGGAGACATTACCTCTAGTAGGTTTCTGCCACTGGATCCCACCCAGGGGTGACTATGGGATAGTTCCAGGACCACCATTTCCCGGTTTATAAAGCGGAAGTAATACCACCCCTCCCTGGCTCCCTGGAAGCCACGGGGATGAGGGCACTGGCCAGGGCCTCTGAGCCTTTGGAAGAAGATGCAAGGTTCACCCTGTGTCCTCCCAGTGAGCAGCTCAGAACAAGGTGCTCTAATCCATCGGAGGGTGGGGGCAGTTGTTTATACTGAATTCCATTCCTTATGGGAAAAATGTACTAGAATGTCAACTTCATGAGGTCTGAGACCTTTATGGCTTTTGTTTATTTTCAACACCTAGAACTGCACCTAGAATAGATGTGCTCAAAAGTAATCACTGGATGAATGAACAGATGGTATAGCTTCTGTCACTTGTCCCCTAAATGAGAATGAGAAGATAAAGGCACATAACACTGGGGGATTCAGATCATGTACAGAATAACTGGGTAGAATTTCCAAAATGGTAAAATTGTTATGAAGTTTATGGAATCTATACTTCTCTTATACTTTCTGACAATATTTCAAACTGGGAAAAGGTAGAGTACAAGGAATCATAAACAATTAAGTTTACAACAATTCTCAGGTATTCTTCCCAAATTTATTAGTGTTTATGACACAAGATGAAGAGCAGAGTCCCTGCCTCCAGAGGAATCACAATGCAAGCTAGGCGGCGGTTTGTGCGTCCTGAGGACCCTGCGGGCCTGGCTTAACTGAAAGCTGGAGGGCGTGACTGACACTGTGTCCATCCCTACTGCCAGCTGGAGACCCAGGCTCTGGGCTTGTTGCCAAGTACCTCTGTTCTCTGCTGCAGCCAGAGGACTGACTACAAGGTGAGGTGGTGGACAGAGCAAGGACACCCACTGTCTCTTTCTGCAAAGCTCCCGCTGAAATTATTTAAACTCTACCAGCTGTGGAAACTCTGAAAGGATGCCATCAGTGGATCAGAAATGGTGAGGAATCCAGAGATTGAAAGTTGATGGGATCTGACTGACAAGGAAATCTAACCAAAGAAAAAACCCGGGTGAAAACCAGGGTGAGTGTGCTTTCTTCAGGGAGCCCTGCGGATGCTCAAAGTTAATCAACAAGGAGGGTGGAAGCTGAGTGCTGGGCCGCATCATGAGTGTGTCATTAGAGGGCGTTATTGTAAGTAGCTGAGATGGCTGGTGTCCTCCTCTCCAATGCAAGGACAGGAGGCTTTTGCTCTCTGCTTAAACCCTGATAGCTATTTTCCAGAGAGTTCATGATTTGCCTCACAGGTACCTCCTGGGAGCACTGGGGCCCGAGAAGGGCAGAGCCCCAACCTCTATGACAGACATAGGGAAGGGTCTGGAAGACAGCTCATACCGGAGTACTTCGCAGCACCACCCTCACCACCAGAGGAAAGGCCTTCTTGTACTTTCTCCTGCCCCTGCCCACAACCCTCCAGGGAAGCCTGCCCCAAGTATGCCCATCCACCCACACAGAGACTCCAGACCCACCCATGCTGGGCACCCATGCCAGGTGCTTGTGAGAATCAAACTAGCTCTTCATTTGTTAATGTGACCAGACAACCAAGGATCATCACATTTGAGACAAACCAAAAATAAGAACGAGAAAGATGGGCACACAGAACTGACACCAGAGGAAGCAGAGGTGATTCAGGACACTGATGAGAATTTTTAAATAATTCTAATTAATCATCTTGAGATATTTTAAAGGATTCCAAAAAATCAATACAAACTGTCATGAAAAAAGGAACAAAAAATGAAAAAAAAAATTCTTCCATTAAACAAAAAATCTCAAAATAAAACATTAAGTAGACAGGCCAAAGAAGACATCTGTTAAGGACCAAGGGATACACATACTGTAAGCTGCTCCTTCCTTTCTTGAAATGTTCTGGTCTTGAAAGTCTTCGTCCTCTTGATTTTTTCAGTGGTATCTGAGGTGCTGTGGCAGTAGTCGCTCACTGGAATGACAAAGAGTTGTGGACCAAAATGATGCCCCCTCAGCCTCTCCCTACAGATATAGAACTAGAGTCTAGTGCCATGCCCCTCAAGAGGATAAAATAGACTTTATAGAAATTTCTGTTTGATTAAATCTGGTACGAAGGATTCCGGTAGCCATTCATCTCAGTCCAGGACCTGAGAGGATGGGGGTGGGGTGGAGGAGAAGAATAGAAATGACTATAGTTTTTAGTCCCCAAAGAGCACTCCACCCCTGTTTATCTCCCTAAGCCTGTAAAAGACTTCAAAAGTCTCACCCCTGCCTTCAGGGAAGCCAGAGAAATAAAATGGCTGGAACATGAAAGTAAGACATATGGTTGGGCTGGCAAATTTTAAGCAATTCTGCCATCCTTGCCAAGTCAGTGTGTTTCTGGTCAATGGCTTTAAAATCAATGGGAGGACCCTAGCTGGTTTGGCTCAGTGGATAGAGTGTTGGCCTGCAGACTGAAGGGGCCCTGGTTTGATTCCGGTCAAGGGCACATGCTCGGGTTGCGGGCTCAATCCCCAGTAGGGGGCATGCAGAAAGCAGGCAATTAATGATTCTCTCTCATCATTGATGTTTCTATCTCTCTCTCCCTCTCCCTTCCTCTCTGAAATCAATAAAATATATTTATAAAACCTATATAATAAAAGCCTAATATGCTAAGTGTCCAGTCGGCCAGTCGGCCATTCAACTAATCAAAGCGTAATATGCTAATGATATGCTAAAACCACTCAACCACTCACTATGACATGCACTGACAGTAGGTTAGCTTGCTGCTGGGGTCCGGCGGATTGGAACTGGGTGAGATGGGCTGGACATGCCCGAGAGCCCTCCCGCGGTCCCTCTCTGGCTGGCCAACCTCCCGCATCCCTCCCTGGCCCCGATCATGCACTGGTGGGGTCCTTTGGCCTGGCCTACACCCTCTTGCAATCCAAGCTAAGGGACCCCCCCCTCCAGTGTACGAATTTGGTGCACCGGGCCTCTAGTAAATAAATGAATAGTATCTACTGTACCAATGTTAATAGTAATGTACTTATAAAAAAAATAATAAAATAAAATCAATGGAAGGGCACAACTTACCCAAGCTATACCTGCTGCCAAATATCCCGTGACCACCCTCGGTGACAGTGCTCAGGAAGTGGTCGCTGAAATTCATCGCCTTACTCAGGTAAAAGTTCTGGCCAATAAAAAAATGCAAGCACCGTGATGATAAGGCTGCTGTGTCCTAACACCTCCCTGCCAACCTGTTCCTCTTTCTGTTAATGACAACTCTGTCCACACCTGGACATCCTTCCTACAACTCCCTCACACCCAGGATGTTCTGTTCATTCAGCCTCTTAAACAGGTCCTCAGTCTGGCCCCTCCTCTCGGTCATTACAGCCTCACACCGGTGGATTATCACAATAGCCTCCCAACAAGTTCCTGCCAGCCCACCTTCCATGTGGCTGCCCACTCACCCTTTTTATAAGTAACCATGTCCTGACTCTGCTTAAAACCTTTCTGTGTCTTGGAATTAGGTGGCAGGGTGGGGAGGCTTAGGCTGTAGAATTTAAATCCTGGTTCTGTCACTTACTAGATTAGGGATCTTAGAAGAAGCAAGTTGCTTAACTTCTCTGAGCCTTTCAGTTCCCTCACCCACAAAGTGGAAATATTATGACCTGCCTCAAAGGGATGTTGTGAAAGTAAAATGAGGTGAAACAGATGTTTATAAAATGAGGATAGATAATACATAGGCCAGGCTTGAAATCCTGTATCCATCCTACCCTCACGTGGCTGCCGGCTCCTGCCATAGGGAATCGCCTGCTACTTTCTGAACACAAAGTGCAGGCTAAGAAAAAACAGTGAGCCTGGGCATATTTACTCCCCTTCTACTTGATAGATAGCATGTTGTAGATGCTATTGGTGCCAACCCAGTTCCCCCTAACTGGTCAGCTGCTGTGTTGGTTGCTAACAGCTCACAGCTGACCCCCTTCTCCTGCCCTCAGTAGTTGGGTGCTGCCTTACTGTAGAAGTTATGCCCCGCCCCTCCCTGCCTCAACTGGGGACAACTGTGTGGTGTCATTCACAATCCAGAGCTCCTCGTGGATCCAGCTAAAGCCAGACATTACTTGTGACCACTTGCTCATTTAGCTCCTTCCCCTGCCTTGTCCCAAGTCCTTCACTCCCCTTCTCCTGAAATACCTCCCTGACCTAAGCTCTGCTCTGGCCACACCAGAAACATGGCATTTAGTGCTTTACTTGGTTTCACAGCACTTTCATATGCCTTATCCCTTGGATATGCCCAGCCTCCCTGTGAGGTAGGCAGGGCCCATGAATCTATCTTAATTTTAAAGACATTGTTAACACCCTGCTGGGGATGGCCAGAACCTAATAAATAGGAGTTCCTCTCCTTTTCCTTGCCTTCTTTACCCATCTTCTCAATCCACCAATTCTTCTTTTGTATATTTTGACTTCTTGTCCAATGACATTTAAAGTTGCCAATATCACTTACACACGTACAGGCTCTGTGGCAATGCCCCAGTCACCATATAAGAGGGCAGATCAAAGGAGACATGGCCACAGCGGTTGGTTTCTTTTTTATAGGCAAACAGGTCATAGTACATGTCAGCAAACAGTTTTGTCAGTCTTTTCCCAAAGCAGTTGTATCACAGACCTGCCATCAGATGTCAGTGAATAGAAATAAGGCTGAAAATCACAGGCCCAATCGGGTGGGTGACAATTCCTGTTCTCACTGTATCACTATGTGCCCGAAAGCTGGCTTCTCTCAAGCTTAGCTCGGTTATTTATCTAATTCCATGAAAGTGTTGGCCTAATTCAAGTTCCATAATATTTGAAACTTTTCCTTTCTATGAATTACACAGAAACACTTCAATAAATCATAAGCCATAATTTACTAGTTCAGTCAATTCCCCAATAAATAACTTCTGAAGGTTTCACTCACCTTGTTTGAGACTTGAACATAATTCAGCCTGATACTAACTTCATAGCCATCTTCATGGACAGTAGCAGAAAGAAGCTTTTAAAAAAAGAATTAGAGAGGAGTCACAACTGTGGGTATGGAACTCAGTGCCCTGAGCTACAACGAAGAAATTCATGTTAAACTGTAAATTCAATCAAATATTTAATTACTACAAAATAAGGCAAAAAAGATAAACAGAAAAAAAAACTAGATACTATAGAACACAAATAGCAAAATTGCAGACACAAAACTAGCCATATTTATAATTTCATTAATTATAAGTGAACTAAATAAATACTCCAATTAAAGAGCAGAGACTGCCAGAATGGATAAGGAAGCAAGATCCAAATTTACACAAGAGACATGCTTTAAGTTTAATCAAGCCCTATGGTTGGATGCCACCACCTTGGAAAAGGTGTCCTGGGGGCCAGGTCTTGGCAATCAAAGGCAATGATTATAGTTAAGCAGCTTTCTCTGTAAGCAGTGGGAGGGATTTAGATCAAACCAGAGATCAGCAAATGCTTTAAGGATCATATGGTAAATGTTTTAGGTTTTGTGGGCCATAGAGTGCTTGTCATGAATACTCAGCATTGCCATTGTAACACAAAAGCAGCTACAGAAAATAAGTAAATGAATGAGTATAGCTGTGATTCGATAAAACTTTATAAAATTGGATGGCAGGCCAGAATTGTCCCACAGGCCATAGTTTGCAGACCACTGGATTAGGCCAAAAAAACTAACAAACCATCAAAATAGATGATCAAAGGAAATTGAGCAATACTTGACCATGAAATAGTTTCAATGTTGGACTTTCAGTGGCAGAGGAGCAGACAGGTTGATTTTCAAAGGTTCCTCTAGTCTCGTGACAGAGGAACAGGTCTTCTTACAAGGTGTCTCTTTACAACAGCAGATAAAGGGCATGGTGTTTGGGGCCTGACAGACCTGCTTCAAAGCCTGAATCCCTCCGAGACCTAGCAGTGCGGTCCTAGGGAAGTCACCAAACCTCTCTGAGCCAGCGTCCCTGGGTGTCAGGTAGGTTTTGTTCTGATTATCTACTGCAGTGTAAAAAATCCCAGACTCAGTTGCATCAAACAACTCCCATTTTTATATGTTCATGGATTCCAATGGGGCCCAGCAGCAATGGCTTGTTTTTGTTCTATACATCTGAGGTCTCAGCTGCAAAGACTCACATGGCTAGAGGTGGCTTCATGTTTGGGAACTGGAATGACCTAAAGTCTCATCACTCACTGCCTGGCTCCTGAGCTGGGATGACTCGAGGACTGAATTCATCTGGAGCTGCAGACGGGTGCACCTAATGTGGCCACGCCATGGGCTTGGGCTTCTCACAGCAGGATGGCTGGGCTTCAAGGAGTTGTGAGATGAGCATGCCAAGCGAGAGGAAGCCATGTGCCTACATGACCACACCTTGGGACTCCCAGAGCATCATTTCTGACATACCCTTGTCCAACAGTCACAAGCCCACCAGACTCAAGGTGAGGAGATATAGATTCCATCTTCTAAAGGGAAGACTGTCGAAGAATCTGTGGCCATGTTTTAAAAACTGCCACAGTGGTAATACTCCTACCTTGAAAGTTTGTTTTGAGGACTAGAGATGATAAACATGATACAGATATTGTTATATAGTTAAATCTCATAATTACTATTGATAATATAGTGTAGGGTTTAAGAAGACAATTTGGCTGGATTAAACTATTCTGGGTCATTTGGCTCTGACCATCAGGATTTCCACAGCATGTGGCATCTAAAAGCATGAGATGCTCACAATTTACTGTCTTAGGTCAGGTGCCCAGGAGCAGACCCTAGGACAAGACTCATGTGCAGGTGATTTATAAAGGCAGTGCCTGCAGGGGAGGATAGTAAGGAAATGTAGAAAGCAGGACAGCAAAGGGAAAGGAGCCAAGCAAAGTACAATTTCAGGTGAAGTTGGCGGAGGGTACTTCAGCCTGATCCCGTAGGACACTGTGAGGTGGAAGTTCCATTCAGAGTCTACTCACTTTTCCCATCCTGGGTTCTGCAATCAAGGCCCGGAATTCAGAGTTGTTCTGAGTATAAGCCCTGAGGTGAGCAGAGATGTGATCCAACTGTTTTCTCCAGTATCCTAAAGAAGAGGAGAAACCCATCCACATGGTTAATTCTTCTGAGGCTAAGAAAGAAAATGCTGATGTGGATCATGTATTCTCAGAAAGGTTGTTTTCATTTGCCAAACTTTGTGATGGTTTTTGCTTACTTGAACCTCAGCTATGTACTATAAGTTCCATTTTTGTTCCCAGCTTCTTTTTACACATGATTAATTATAGAATATTCTAGAACAGTGGTTCTCAACCTTCTGGCCCTTTAAATACAGTTCCTCACGTTGTGACCCAACCATATTTTCGTTGCTACTTCATAACCCTTCTGGCCCTTTAAATACAGTTCCTCATGTTGTGACCCAACCATAAAATTATTTTCGTTGCTACTTCATTAACTGTAATGTTGCTCTGTTATGAATCGTAATGTAAATATCTGATATGCAGGATGGTCTTAGGGGACCCCTGTGAAAGGGTCATTCGACCGCCAAAGGGGTCGCGACCCATAGGTTGAGAACCGCTGTCCTAGAATCTCAAAAGAACATATTTTGATTGTTGCACATTAGGTCTTTTTCTTTTATTCTTTTAAAATTATGTTTAAATTAACCATATTGAGATATAACATTAGTAAAATGCACCTACTTATATTAAATGTACAATTTGAGCCCTGGCCAGGTGGCTCAGTTGGTTGGAGCTTCATTCTATACACCAAAGGGTTGCAGGTTTGATTTCTAGTGAGGGCACATATCTAGGTTGCAGGTTTAATCCCTAGTGGGGTTCGTACAGCGGGCAAGCGATCAGTGTTTCTCTCTCTCTCCCTCTCTCCCTCTCTCTCTCTTTTCCCTTCCTCTCTCTCTAACAACAAATCCTGGGTGAGTATTAACATACATACATATATATATATATTTATATAACCTGTATATAAAATTTACAATTGGAGCTTTGGCAAATGTATACATCCCCATCAATATGTTGAACACTTGAACATCTCAATTACAAAAGACAAGCAACCAAATTTAAAAATGGAAAAATGATCTGAATAGACATTTCTCCAGAGAAAAAATATAATGGCCAATAAGCACATGAAAAGACAATATCATTAGTCATCAGGGAAATATTAATTAAAAGCACAATGAGGGACCACGTCATACCTACAAGGATGGCGACAATGAAAATATAGTAAGTGTTGGCAAAGATGTGAGAAATCAGAACCCTCATACGATGCTGGGCAGAATGTAAAATAGTGCAGCCACTTTGGAAAGCAGTATGGAAATGTTAAACATAATTTTATCATTTGGCCCAGCAATTGCACTCCTATGTATATACCCAAGAGAAATGAAAACATGTCCACAGAAAAACTTATACATAAATGTTCACAGCAGTATTATTCATAATAACCAAAAGGTGAACAAAACTCAAATGTCCATCAACTGATAAATGAATCTACAAAATGTCATAAATCCTTATAATAGATTATTATTCAGCTATAAAAAAGAATGAAAACCTAAAACATGCCAAAATATGGATGAGCCTTGAAAACATTACACTAGGTGAAAGAAGTCAGTCACAAAAGACCATATATGCTTCCCATTTATATAAAATGTCCAGAAGAGATAAAAGCACAAAAAGTGGATTCATAGTTGCCAAGCACTTGGGAGAGGAGATGTGGGAAGTGACCGCTTAAAGAGAATAGGGTTGAGAGAAAGCAAGATGGCGGCATAGGTAAACACCGGAAATTGCTGCCTCGCACAACCACTTCAAAAATACAACTAAAAGACAAAACGGACATCATCCAGAACCACAGGAAGGCTGGCTGAGTGGAAATTCTACAACTAGAAGGAAAGAGAAAAGCACACTGAGACTCAGAGGAGGTGCGGAAGTAAAGTGCAGAGGTACAGAGGAGGCATGCGCGTGGAAAGGGCTGGCAACTGAGGACGCGGTTGTCTTTTTCAATCGGGAGGGAGACACACGCTCCCGCTCTGAACTCCAGTTCCAGGCTAGTCTCTGGGGACCCAGACTCATATGGGGAGAAACTGGACTGTCTGGCATCGGTCGGAACTCGAGGGCAGCTTTCTCTGAGAGGTACTTGCAGCAATTACCGCAGGGCACTGAGACCAGCCAGGGCCTCTTAGGGCAGGACTGAGGATCAGCCATAGCTGTTTGCTCTGCCCTGTTAATTCCCTGAGACCCCGCCCCACCCAAGCTGTGCGCATAGGCTTTTGCATGAACTTCCAAGAGAAGGCCCAAGGCCCCACAGCAGCTTGCATTGCTTCTCAGCTGGGCCTCATCTGGGCACCCCCAAACCCCCAAAAAAGGAAGGGGAATCTGCATATCTCTTCATAGCTCCTGCTGGGTAACCTCAGGAAGAGGCTTAATTAGCACCTCCTTAGATCCAAGAGCCAGTGTACCCAGTGGTCAGAGTGGGACCACCCAGATTACAACTCCTCAGATTCATAAGGAACACACTCAGGGGGCAGACTCAGTGAGCACCAAAGCCCCACTGAAGCAAGTCTTGCCCCAGAAGGGTGTCTTCAGCACAGAAGTTCTCCCACTGCAGACACAGCTGATTCTCACTGCCAATTGGCCTGGAGGTCAATTCCTCCCAGTGACACCTAAAACAATCAAGGCATAACTACAACAAGACTGTGCACAAAGCCCACAAGGGGGTGCACCAAGAGTGTCCACCTCAGGTAACTGGGGAGGCTGAGCCACTGGGCCCTGTAGGACACCTAGCACACAAAACCACTCTACCAACACAGGGAAGCAGACAAAATGCGAAGACAAAGAAACAGGTCACAAATGACAGAAATGGAGGACAGCAAACGACTGGATATAGAGTTCAAAACCACGGTTCTAAGATTTTTCAAGAATTTTATGGAAACCGCCGATAAATGTATTGAGATCCTTAAGAAATCTAGTGAGACCCTCGATGTTGTGATAAAGGACCAACTAGAAATTAAGCATACACTGACTGAAATAAAGAATATTATACAGACTCCCAACAGCAGACCAGAGGATCGCAAGAATCAAGTCAAAGATTTGAAATACGAAGAAGCAAAAAACACCCAACCGGAAAAGCAAAATGAAAAAAGAATCCAAAAATACGAAGATAGTGTAAGGAGCCTCTGGGACAACTTCAAGCGTACCAACATCAGAATTATAGGGGTACCAGAAGAAGAGAGAGGGCAAGATATTGAAAACCTATTTGAAGAAATAATGACAGAAAACTTCCCCTACCTGGTGAAAGAAATAGACTTCCAAGTCCAGGAAGTGCAGAGAACCCCAAACAAAAGGAATCCAAAGAGGACCACACCAAGACACATCATAATTAAAATGCCAAGAGCAAAAGACAAAGAGAGAATCTTAAAAGCAGCAAGAGAAAAAAAGTCAGTTACCTATAAGGGAGTACCCATACGACTGTCAGCTGATTTCTCAACAGAAACTTTGCAGGCCAGAAGGGAGTGGCAAGAAATATTCAAAGTGATGAATAGCAAGAACCTACAACCAAGATTACTTTATCCAGCAAAGCTATCATTCAGAATTGAAGGTCAGATAAAGAGCTTCACAGATAAGAAAAAGCTAAAGGAGTTCATCACCACCAAACCAGTATTATATGAAATGCTGAAAGGTATCCTTTAAGAAGAGGAAGAAGAAGAAAAAGGTAAAGATAAAAATTATGAACAACAAATACATATCTATCAACAAGTGAATCTAAAAATCAAGTGAATAAAAAATCTGATGAACAGAATAAACTGGTGAATATAATAGAATCAGGGGCATAGAAAGGGAGTGGACTGACAATTCTCAGGGGGAAAGGGGTGTGGGGGGTGCAGGAAGAGACTGGACAAAAATCGTACACCTATGGATGAGGACAGTGGGGGGGGGCGGTAAGGGCAGAGCGTGGGGTGGGAACCAGGTAGAGGGGAGCTATGGGGGGAAAAAGAGGAACAACTGTAATAATCTGAACAATAAAGATTTAGTTTAAAAAAAAAGAGAATAGGGTTTACTTTGGCATGATAAAAAGTTCTGGACATAGAGTGGTGACGGTTGTATAATATTACTAATGTACTAAAGGTTGCTGAATTGTACACTTTAAAATGGTTAAGAGGGTGAATTTTTATGTCAATGTTACCACAATAACATAAAGAGATAATAGCAAACAGCAATAACAACACAGGTTAACATTTCTGCCATATAGTAGAAGTCCATGTGTGCTATTTAATTTACAAACTAGAAGAGGGGACTGTGAGTCAAAACATCACTACTAAAAGTTAAAGGAAGAGCAGTTTAATTCCAATGAAAATTCCTTTAAAAAAGTAAAATAAAGGAACTTATTTCTTATATATAAAAATAAATCTAAAGGAAGAAAAATAGAGATTTTCTTTCAAAGAAAGAGTGAGTTCCCTCCTGACAAGAAAGCATATTTTTATCCTCACCTCTTCCTGGGCTGACGGCTGTAAGGAGAGGCTTATGGTCACTCATTTTCTCCTGCCTCTGCTGATGAGAAGCCATTTCCAGTTCCTTTTTTGCTAGCAGGTTGCCAGATGGGTAGAACAGGCCAGTGGTCTGTGTACCTACATTCTTCTTAGTCCCATCATGTTTGGGTAAAGGAACATTCAGGGACTGCCAGGCAGATCGGGACTACAAGTGAGGCAGAAACATAAAATATTATAATTTTATTAATCCTTCATATTACCCTCGGAAAACAATTGTAATCAGAAGTAAAAGTATCTCAAAAAACAACAACAAGTGTATTTTAACACCGACCCTAAAAGAGGGTTTTCAGCCCTTGCCTCATCTTCCTTGCTTCTGTTTTCCCAGCAACTCCTAGCCCCATCCCCTTAGCCATTTACTGTCTCAAATTCAGCAAATCCACTGATGTTACCTGTCCTGCCTGAGGCCTGGAAGATACCTATCTTCCCAGCCCTACACTCCATTAAAGCACAGACTTTACTATCCATCCACACACAACCTCTGGGCACCAATATTTCCTGTGAAATAGTCCCCTACGTCTGGACCTGAGGACATAAGAGAAGCAACATGTAAGGTTATCTAGGTTGTGCACTGCATCTAAAAGGGTACTATTCACATAGTGGACATGATATATTTGCATATTTATTAGGATAATTTTTATGGTGGATAGAAAATGTCTTTCTAACAAAATTAGTATATTATAATCAATTTCCAACAGATGGCACTCAAGTGTCTTCAGGAAAGGTCACATTTGCACAAAGGTGCCATGTAGACTATTGGCAGTCCCAGGATATACAACCCAATTTGGATTAAGAAGGCTATGAATTTCCTAAAAATGAACACAAAGTTACTAAGTGCATGTGCATTCTCTCTAATAATTATTAATTCTTCTAATGAAGAGATAAGAAGAAACCTGAAGTACTCATATAGTTTATAGAGAAATTCATGAAAGGCTAACATAAAGCTGGTGAGTGTTTAAGTCCTTCTGAAAATAACCTTGTGAACTTTTCCTCAAACCATGTCCAGTTTTTATAAATGGAAAAAGCAATTTTATATACCTGATCTAAGTTTCTAAAATATAAAAGAGCCTTGGGGAAAGTTCTTCGTGTGCTACATAAGACATTCAAGAGAAGTACTTCCTCTCTCATATATTTTAAATCCACTTCTCCTAAAAGATATTATATCTATTGCCTTGCAAATGCAATTACACTTCAATCTATTGTAAATAAATGATAGATATTTGATTTCTGAAGAAATCACTCGAGTGTTTAAAACCCAAATTAATTAATTTTATTTCCACACCTAGTTGAAAAATCCATGTGAAAGGCCTAAATGTTTTGGCTCTCTTTCCCTGGGTTCATTCATAGAGGAGAGCACACAAATTCACTTACAACCTCTTCCCAGGCACCAGTTCTTACAGTGGAGGCCTCACCTCAGCAAAAGGGCCCGGTTCTCCAGCAGCTAGAGCCCGGCTGTTGTCCACACTAAGTTTTGCCAAGGACTTCAGGTAAATACCACAGGAGCCACAGAATCGGGCAGATGGGTGATTGTTGGCCCCACATTTGAGGCAAACAGAGAAGCAGGTAGCAATGACAGGCTAGAGGACAGAAAATATTTTTATAATTTCATTTATATTAGGGTCATACCTTTCTCATATAAATTATTTCCATACCAGTCATCAAAATAACACATGCCCATACCCTCCATCCTTGCAATTCTACCTTTTAGAATAACTGTGTATTTTACCCTATGGATGGACAAGTACACAAAGAAGTGTATTCAAGACCATTCCCTGAAGGATTGTGATTTTAGAGAAAATAACTGGAAACAACCTAAATGTCCAGCAATAGAGGATGGCCTAACTATATCATGGTACATACAGACAGTGGAATATTATGAAACTGCTGAAAAGAATGAGGAGGTTACTAACTAGATGTATTGCTAGGTGCAATATATCTAAACTACCACCAGTTTACTTACTAATGCATTGAATGGCTGAAAGAACAGCTCACATACTGGGTAACAAAGATTGCTTCTAGGGAGAGGAGCTGTGGGACAGGGATGAGAAGAAAGACTAACCCTTCACTAAATCTTTTGTATTATTTACATAAAACACTCAGATAAATAATTTTGAGTGCTTTATTTAAAAGGTAAGCAGACAATTCATAAAAGAAAAAATATCAACAGTCAACAAATGAGTGAAAAAGTTTAATCTCAAAGAAATACAAATTAAAACAGCAATGAGAGACCATTCTCAATTTAAGAGAATTAATCATCCTGGTCTCCAGATTCTTAGGTGCCAGGACCCAAATCCCAAGGTGTGATTTCAGCAAGGTCGTGGAAGAGGGGGAGCCTGGCTCTTTCTAGGGTTGGGGTGAGGGGCTCTGCACCAAGAAGCTCAGTGTTAAAATACCCACCGTGGCTCCACACCAGTCACAGAAGAAAGCACCTGGGCGGTTCTGGCGACCGCATTTGGAGCAGGAAATGGTCTCCCCTTTCAGAGTGGGCGCAGGACCAGCTTTTTCTCCACTGCACATGGACTAGTGAACACAACGGCATTGACAGGCAGATTAATACTATCTTCTCCAATTCCCCTCCCACAGAAAAGAAAAAAGCCCCAAATCAACACCAGACCCGGAAATAAGGTATTTCCGCCCAAAAGAGAAAAACTATCCTAAGCTTCACCAATTAATAAATTTGTACAAAGAGCATGCATTCCTTCACAGAAAGTTGATGAAACTGCTGCCTTACACAACTTAATATTCTTCAGTGTCTTTAATACCAGAGCTAGCAAGCCTACTGTTGATTTACTATACCAACATTAACAAAGAAAGAGTGTAAGGACAGCTGAGCTACCTAAGGTGTCACCATTGAAGTTTATCTTCTATCATTTGGGGTTCTGGTTTCGATCTGGAAATGTGAATTTATTTTCCACTCCTGACACATGTAAAGAATTACTTTGGGAAGGGAGATAGAATTGTTTCATAAGAATTTCTGACACTTTGATAGGTAGACCTATATTAGAATCTTTGCTCCTACTACTTACTTGCATTGCCTAGTAAAAGGTTTTCTCATCAAACAACTAAGGATGATATTCTTCATCATTGCTACATAGTTACCTACTACATGCAGGCACTGTTCTGCACACTGCCCCTAATACCCTCACATCAGTTCGCACAACAGACCTGTGAGGTGGATGCCATAATCATCTCTGTTTTACAGAAAGGGAAACTGATGCACAGATAGGGTAAGACCTAAGATTTGAACCCAGGCCCTGACTTTTACCCATGACTCCACAAACCCTTTTCAATACAACAGCTTTCTCACAGGTCTGTAGGGGGATCCCCGATGACTAATGAAAATTAATTATGTAAGAACAGTTAGCACAGGGTCAAGCTCCCTAGGTCAGCTTCCTCCCCTTCTCATCTTTCTTTCCACTAGATCCTGATTTCTTTAAGGAAAAGGACTACCATTTCACATTTTTTCCCTACCAGCATAGTGCCTGGTACCTTAGCACATGGGAGTCATTTAAGTAGTTACTAAATGAAGGAATAAATCAATGAATAATTGATTCAATCAATAACTAAACATGGTATGGTCATACCTTCCATGTATACTACTACTAAGAATGCGTACACTAGGGAAAATGCTTTCTAAGGGCAATTTTTCCTCAAACATCATTATTTCAGTTAACTTTATTTGCCCAGCTCTATCCTGTTTTACTTCAGGGACTGTTCTGTTATCCTAAAACAGACAGAGGCCACAGCAGCCCCCAACATCCAGAGACTGAGCAGGAAGATCTGCTTTGTGAACACTGACCCTCAGCCCATTTCTGTGAAGTAGAGTGAGATGCCTTGGGATAAATCAAAATAGAAACCCTTTGCACACTTTTGCTTCAGACTTAAGTTTCAATTTATCCTGTTAAAAGAGGGTTTTAATAAAACTTGCCGACGTGGGTTTCTAAATATAAAGCCTTCAGATCTTTTGCTTAAATACATCTACTATTTAAGTGAATTTTAAAAATATATGTTTTTATTGATTTTAGAGAGGGAGGGAGGAAGGGAAATGAGAGAGAAAAATATCAATATGAGAGAAAAATATGTATCATGCCCTGGAATCGAACTAGTGACCCTTTTGGTAAATGGGACCACGATCAACCAACCCAGCCACACCAGCCAGGACAAGTGAATTTTTAAAAATATAACACTGCTTTAAAAAAAGAAAAGTAATCTTACCACATTCAAATTAATGGTGCTAAACAAAGAAAAGGCATACAGCTATCAGATTGGACATGCACTGTTACTTTAATGGCACTTCAATGATAAATACTATTGTGACATCAAAACCCTGATATACTATTCAAATAGAAATACAACTTTGAAAACAAACTCAATTTTGTAATTGTTCATGAAATAGTTTTGTTGATAAGTGAGACCCAGAAACAACTACATCTCTGACAAATCAATTTACTTTACTATTTATATAAGAAGTCTAAGATGCCTGAGAAAATAAATTTTTGTTTGGCAATTTACTTCAATCTATCTGCAAGATCACCCCAAGAATTCCAAAGAACTAGTTCTCTTTGTTTATGCTTTTCCAATCTCACTATTTTTCTCTCTGGTGCCTTGGAAAATTATAAAGTGCAATTTCATGATGGGAGAGTGACATACAGTCTGAAGACAAGTTAATTTAGAGAGATAAACAAATATCAGTTAACAAAATCCTACCCTAAAATTGCATCTGATTTGATTTGGGAATAGGTGGGTTTTCTTATTAAATTTGTCAGCTCATTAGCATGTTTTTAGTCTCAGTTCTGAAAACACACACACACACACACACACACATATTATAAAGTCATCTTTGAAAAAAACTATAGATTTTCCTTCTGGTAATGATGGAGTAAGACCATACCAAATGACTCCACACATAAAAGAACTCTAAAATCTGCTCTTAATGCAAATATAGGCACTGGAGAATGAACAGAAGCAGATAGACTCCTGCAGCAAGTACCTACAGGAGGGAAGGGGATTATACAAAGTTAGTTTCCTTTTAGCCTGGTGCTAAGGACAGTCCACATAGTGCATGTAAAAAGGTAGGAAATGTATTTCTGGGTAGGAAAACCAAAAGACTGAAGCAGAGTAATATTTGGCTACTGAAGAGGTAGGGGGCTCTCAGAAAGAAGACAGAGAAGAGATCCCCAAATTCTGTGTACTCACATCTCTTACTGACCTGTGAACACACATGCACAGAACACTCAATGCAGCTCAGCTAAAGATGAAATATATAAACAAAGACCAAACTTTCTGCTCTCCTCTCTCTCTTTCCCAAATAAAGCATATTTATTGGATTTTTAGTATCTTGAGTAATTTTAAATTGTATCTAGCGTTATACATGTTAAGTTGTGGTTCTTTTGGATTCTACTACTATTCTCTGATAAAAGGTGTTCGGTTTGTTCTTGTTCTTGTTTGTTTGTTTTGTTTTTATTTAGCAGACAATTATACACTGAGTGGCCAGCTTATTATTACCGGCCAGATTATTATGACTACATCATCAGTACTTCATTGACACTTCCAAAAGTACTGGAATATTGAAAACTTCCTAAGCAAATACTCTCAAGTTTTTATTATTATTATTATTATTTGCATAACTAATTCACTTCATTGTACTGATGGGGTGGTCATAATAATCTGGCCGGTCATAATAATCTGGCCACTCAGTGTATATATAGCTGCCTGATAATACCAAGTTTTGGTGAGGATGTAGAGAAACTGGAACCTCCGTATTTTGCTGGTAGGAATGCAAAATAGTGTGGCAATTTTGGAAAAAAGTGTGGCAATATCTTATAAAATTAATCATGAACTTAGGTAGTATCCAGGAATCTTACTCTTCAGCATTTACCCAAGAGAAATGAAAACTACGTCTACACAAAATTTTGTACGTAAATGTTCACAGCAGCATTATTTATAATAGCCTGACACCAGAAATGAACACAAGTGCCCATTATTTGGTTAATAGTTGTATTATATCCATTCTGTGGAATAGTACTCAATGATCAAAGTTATTAATACATACAACAACATGAATGAACCTCAAAAACATTGTGCTAAGTCAAGAAAGTAAAATACAAAAAAACTACATACTTCTGTAAAAGGTAAAACCACAGTGTCAAAAGCGATCAGAATTTTCTGGGGGTAGTGATTAGAGGAGCTCAAATGAAAGGGGCATGAGAAAACTTTTTAGGGTAATGAAATTGTTGTATATCTTCATTGTGGTAGTTTAAATGATTATGTATAATTACTGACATTTATTAACCTGTATAATTAAAGTGAGTGAGTTATATTGAATATAAATTATGCCTCAATAAAAATTGTAACAAAAAGAGTTCCTTCAAATCAACTAATCTTATATTGTCAGTAATTAGACACAACCTTAAAAGACATCTTGTTCAACTCCCCTGTTATGGGGTTAACAAGTGTCTCCTCCAAAGAGATATGTTGGAGTCCTAATCCCCAGTACTTCAGAATATGCACTTATTTGAAAATAGGATCTTTATAGAGGTAATCAAGTTAATATGAGGTCATTATGGTGGTCCAAAAGAGAAGTTTGGACACAGAGACAGACACACAAAGGCAAGAAAATGTGAAGACACACAGCGAGAAGGTGGCCATGTGGCTGAAGTGATTCGTGTACCGGCCAAGGGAAGCTTGACGCTAGGAGAGAGGCATAAACAGTACTTTCCCTAGAGCTTCAGAGGAAGTGTGGTGTTGCCAACACCTTGATTTTGGACTTCTGTCCTCCAGAAATGTGAGATGATAAATTTCTGTTGTTTTAAGCCACTCAGTTTGTGGTGCTTTGTTTTAGCAACCCCAGAAAAACCAACACACCCCCATTTGATACTAACCATATTGGCCACAGTAATCATCACCCATTTGTCCAGTTTCCCAAGGAATGTCTCTGATGTGAAAACAAATCCCCCAAAGTGTCAAGTTTTTCCCTTCTAAGTTGGCTAGGAAATAGCGACTTCTTTTAGTATTGTTAGGCCAGGGCAAGAGTCACCTGGAAGTAATTTTTAAAGCCTCATCTTCATCAGAAATATTTTATAAACATAAAACAGATCATCTAAACTGAACCCATTCGCTCTACTTAAGTTGCATACACTCCTATTCCTTCATCTTAAACGCTCGAAATAGGCTGGTAGGAAACCCAGAAGTGGGTGCTGGCAGTGTTCTCAATTTCAAAAAATAGCATGGTACAGTTAAATAAAGACATACCTGACTATAAACAAAAGTGAATGGATCCATTAACCAATGGCTGCTGCCAGCCTTCCATGCAAAGTTAGTAAATAAAATGGTAAGAAATTGTAGATTTTATTGAATCCCCATGAAGACTTTGAAAACAATTTTGTATTGGTAAATATATAAAGTTCTCTTCACATTTGTAAACATTGCTTTCTGTTTACCATGAGAGGCTTTTTTGTTGCTGTTCTCTCTCCGTCCTCCCACCTCCTTCCTGCTCTGCAGATTATATTTATTCATTATCATTAACACTGAATCTTAGCAGCCACTAAATATAGGACAGGCACATGCAATCAACCTACCTCCTTTGATGAAGGCAGGGTGCTCTCACAGGTGAGGCAGTATTTCAGGTAAGGATGATTCCCTGTGCCACAGGTGCGACAGATTACCTTCTCCTTGAAAACAGAAAATACGAAATTCGTGTTCCTCTGAGCAAAAAACTGTGCAAACAGAGGCATGAAGCCACTTTAAGAACAAGATTAAAAGTCAACATTAATTGCAATGTTCAAGTTTAAATATATGAAGTAAAAAGTTGTCTAAGTTAGCTGTAGTGCAATTTGTCTTCTAAATCCATGTTCAGGGAACACATTTCTATGTATTCCTTTTTTTTCTTAGTTTTTTCTCTCTCTCTCTCTCTTTTTCTTTTTTTCTTCAGTCCCTCCATCGCCCCCTGATAGCTGTCCGCATGCTCTCTATGACTGTCACTATTTTGCTTGTTAGTTCATTTTGGTCATTAGATCCCACACTTTAATTATGTTAATTCTTCCTATCCATGAACACAGTATATGCTTCCACTTATTTGTATTTTCTTCCATTTTTTTCTTCAGTTTCTTATAATTTTCCAAGTACAGGTCTTTTGCATCCTTAAATTTATTCCTAGGTATTTTATTCTTTTTGAAACAATTGTGAATGGAATTTTTTTCTTAGTTTCCCTTTCTGATACTTCATTATTGGTGTATAAAAAGCCAACTGATTTCTAGATATTTATTTTGTATTCTGCTACTTTCCTGAATTCATTTATCCATTCTAGAATTTTTTTTGGTGGAATCTTTAGGGTTCTCTATGTACTGCATCATGTCATCTGCAAATAATGACAGTTTTACTTCCTCCTTTCCAATTTGGATGCCTTTTATTTCTTTTTCTTGTCTGATTGCTGTGGCTAGTATTGTATTGGTAAATATATAAAGTTCTCTCCACATTTAGAAACATTGCTTTCTGTTTACCATGAGAGGCTTGGTAATAAGAGTGGTGAAAGCAGACATCCCTGTCTTGTTCCTGTTCTTAAGGGAAATGCTTTTAGTTTTTGCCTATTAAGTCCGATGTTGGCTGTGGGTTTGTCATAAATGGCCTTTATTATATTGAGGTATGATGCCTCTATTCCCACTTTGCTGAGAGTTTTTTGTTTGCTTTTTTTTGTTAATCCTCACCTAAGGATATTTTTCCATTGATTTTTAGGGAGAGTAGAAGAGGAAAAGACAGAAACATCGATGTAGAGAAACACATCGATTAGTTGCCTTTTGCACAAGCCCCAACCAGGGCCCAAGGCAGGGAGGAGCCTGCAACCAAGATATGTGCCCTTGACCGGAATCAAACCCAGGGCCCTTTGGTCTGCAGGCCGATGCTCTATCCACTGAGCCGAACCAGCTAGGACTTGTTGAGAGTTTTTATCATTAATGGCTGCTGGATATGTATTCTTCTTAACATGATAGATCCTATTGATAAGTTAAACTTTTGGACAACATGCCTTTCCAAAAATTCGAGTGGATTTTGTTCACAGATATTGGCTTATCACTTGTTAGCCAATTCCATCAACTGAAGAAAGACAATTAATTGTTCAAACATTACTTTCTATATATTTCATTCATGTTTTTACAAAATCGCATTTCATTACCTTCAAGTGGAAGCCGGCCGGTGGTTGCATCTGCAGAGCAAGAGGAGCCTCACATACCACACAGAAGGAAGTGTTCATGGGCACCATGCTTCCACATTCTGCGCACAAGCCCAACTGGGCAAAGAAAGAGGTCAAGTTTGTCAGGGGATGCAAAAACTGAAGGTATAAGTAGATAATAGAATGTAAGGTTTAATTTGCTTTTGTAAAAACATTTTTTAGTAATTACCTCTATTCTTATTTTTTCATATGAAGATTAAAACCATGTTTATTTTAGAAAACAGAGATATAAAAAAAAAGAAAGAAAGAAAGGAAAAACATCCTCCAGCACAATACAGTGAGGAAGTTGATAAATCCTCTCTCCAAAAAAGCAATAAAGAAAGAAAGAAAGAAAGAAAGGAAGAAAGGAAAAACATCCTCCAGCACAATACAGTAAGGAAGTTGATAAATCCTCTCTCCAAAAAAGCAACTAAAAAGTTGGTAAAATTGTTAAAAACAACCATTTTGGACTCAAAACATCAACCAAAGACAGACAACAGACTGAAAAGTACTTAAACTTCAAACAGGAACACTACAAGTCTGCGTGGTTCTTGCATGGGGCCCTCTCTATCCCCCTCCAGCTTTATCGGCATGGTAGCTCCAGCAGGGCAAGGCAGGCTGTGAAAACCACAGGCTTTGTAACTATGGTGAACAGGGCTCACTTGATTTGGAGCCCTTCTAAGGTTACAATCTCAGTGGCAAGCAAAGAGGGTGGGTCAGTGGCTCCACTATTTTGAGATTGTGGTTCTGTTTAGGGCAATCAATGAACCAGCAAGTAGCCAGGAATTTAACGGGTAGTTTGAGGAAGTAAGTCAACTATAGGAATACAGTCAAGGTGTTGGTAAGGCCACGCTCTCTCTGAAGCTCTAGGGAAGGCACCATTCCACGCCTCTCTCCTAGCTCTGGTAGCCTCAAGCTTCCCTTGGCCTGTGGACGTATCACTCCAGTCAGCTCTCCACATACCTTTAGTTGACTGGAGGCTGTGTGCATGTGCAGCATAAACCAGAGTGGGTCCATGCCACCCACTCATCCCTGTCTGTACATGGAGATGCAATAGAGCTCAGCGTAAAGTAAAAGCTGGGGCAGATTTGAAAACAGCCTGAAGATGGAATGCTCTACCACATACCTTTAGTTGACCGGAGGCTGTGTGCATGGCCAGAAATTGTGCTCAGATACCTCGATCCAGTAAGGCTTCCACTCTCTACTGATATATCTATTTATGACCATCTTTTATCCTTAGTGTCTACCTTTTTTAAATGGTCATTTTCACATTCATTGTCATTTCACAGATCCTTTTATTTCCCCCCCAAAAACAAAAATATCAAGGAATAAAGGATGAATGTGTTTTGGTGAAGGTATTAATTTTTAGTAAGCCGACTATGTTTTCTAACTAACTGCAAACTTAGTAGTAAGATAATATGAATTATTATCTATACTTGGCTAAAACTTTTAAATTTAGATATACTAATCTATCTTTAGCCTATATAAACAGCTTCTTTGGACAAAATGATGTATTTTATGACTATATATAGGCTTGTAATTAATACATCTGATTTATTTCTAGAATATAATTCCTTATTATACCCAAATTATGAACAGAAATATCACATAAGTAGGAAATTAATATTTATCCATTTATGCATCATTGAAACAATAAGATTTCACTCTTTTTGAACCTGTGCTTCTACAAGGTCACACACCAAAAAAAAATTTCTTAAGTGGCATTGCAAGCAAGTTTTTTCATTCCTAAGTAAGGAGTCACACAGTAAGAGTTTAACCTGACAGTAATATTTTCAACAAGTATTTATGTTTGTGGTTTGTGCATGCCAGGTACTATTCTGCTGCTGCAAATAAAGAGATTTCACTCTTTTTGAACCTGTGCTTCTACAAGGTCACACACCAAAAAAAAATTTCTTAAGTGGCATTGCAAGCAAGTTTTTTCATTCCTAAGTAAGGAGTCAGACAGTAAGAGTTTAACCTGACAGTAATATTTTCAACAAGTATTTATGTTTGTGGTTTGGGCATGCCAGGTACTATTCTACTGCTGCAAATAAAGATCAGATAACCCGCCGAACCGGTTTGGTTCAGTGGATAGATCGTCAGCCTGCGGACTCAAGGGTCCCAGGTTCCATTCCGGTCAAGGGCATGTACCTAGGTTGCGGGCACATCCCTACTGGGGGCTGTGCAGGAGGTGGCTGTTTAACCTGACAGTAATATTTTCAACAAGTATTTATGTTTGTGGTTTGTGCATGCCAGGTACTATTCTGCTGCTGCAAATAAAGATCAGATAACCCAATGAAAGAAACTTTTAAGGACTCTGCTGCTCACCTGAGCTCCTTCTGAGGGTGAGAGACGACAACCAAATACAGGTGGAACAGGAAAGCCACAATCTTGACAGAAGCGAACCAAGGGATCAGATGGGCGAAGGGCGAGGCACTGGGCACACCTACAACAGAAGAGGTTCCTGATTGGTCATGTACTGATGGGTTCACATTAAGAAGTCAGGTGAAAATCTAAGTGTTCAAGAATCTTTAAAAATAAAAAAAGTAAAATACTCTCATAGGCTAGAGAACAAGTTCTCTAGTCATTTTATTACAAAGTGGACTCAAGCTGGAACCACTGGTACCCTTCACTACAGGCCATCTCACTTCCTGAATGCAGCTGAAGTTAGCAGCAGCCTAGAACCCACTTCTTGTGGGGTTCTGACTTGTCCTATCACATTGGATTGGCACTGGATTTGTGAGGATAAGCCAAGGGAATTCTAGTAATGTCTACATTGCACTTTTCTAACTTTCTACCTGAGCAGTGAGCCCAGTCTGTGTGACTCTCTGGAGGGTCACTGTCAGTTAAGCTCTGCCTTTGTCTCCACTCACCTGGTTAGAGTTCCAAGGCCCTGCCCCAGCAATATCTGTCCCAGTTTCCTAGGCAGATGTATCCCATCATTTAGCCCTCACCAACCTACCTGGGTTCTGAATATCAGCCAAAGTGAGAGCATTGACAAAATTCAGCATTCTTTTATTATTAAAAGCATTGAATAAACTAGGAACAAAAGAAAACATCCTCAACATGCTAAAGATCACATACAAACACCCCAGAGCTAACATCATACTCAGTGGTGGATGACTGAAAGCTTTCCCCCTAAGACCCACATTCACTGTTTCTATTCAACATAGTATTGGAAGTTCTATACAGAGCAATTAGGCAAGAAAAAAATAAATAAAAGGCATTCAAACTAGAAAGAAAGAAGTAAAATTATCTCTGTTCATGGATGATAGGATCTTATATGTAGAAAACCCTAGAGAGTACACCTAATAAGAAAATTTAGAAAAGTGGTAGGATAAAAAAATCAACACACAAATATCTGTTGTATTCCTATGAATAATTTGAAAAGGAAATTAAGAAAACAATTCTATTTATAACAGTATCAGAAAGAATAAAATATTTAGGAATCAATTTAACTAAGTAGGTAAAAGACTTGTACAATGAAAGCTATAAAACTTCTCAGAAAGAAATTTTAAAATGACATAAATAAAAGGATAGACATCCTGTATTCATGAATCAGAAGACTTACTATTAAGATGAAAATACTAACTAAAGCAATGTATAGATTCAATGCAATCCCTATCAAATTCTCAATGACTTTTTTTGCAGAAAGAAAACTCATCCTAAATTCATACGGAATCTCAAGCACCCTCAATAGTCAATATAGTCTTTAAAAAGAACAACAAAGTTAGATGACTCACACTTCCTGATTTCAAAATTTACTACAAAGCTAACTAATACATGAAGTATTGTTCTAACAGAAAAACAAACATATGGACAAATGGAATAGAATAGAGAGCCCAGAAATACCCAGTATACCTTTGCATATATGGTCAAATGATATTTGGTGAGGGTCTGAACACCATTCAATGGGGAAAGGACAGTCTTTCTGACAAAGGTGCTACGAAAACTGGATATCCACATGCAAAACAATGAAATTGGAACCCTACTTACAACATATACAAAAACTAACCCAAAGTGGATCAAAGATTTGAATGTCAGAGGTATATCTATAAACCTCTTAGAAGAACCCATAAAGGACAAGCTTCATGACACTAGATTTGGCAATGATTTCTTAGATATGCCATCCAAAGCATAGGCAGCAAAAGAAGAAATACATGCCCAGCTGGCATGGCTCAGTGATTGAGCATCGACCTATGAACCAGGAAGTCATGGTTCAATTCCAAGTCAGGGTACATGCCCAAATTGCGGGCTTGATCCCCAGTGTAAGGCGTGCAGGAGTCAGCCAATCAATGATTCTTTCTCATCATTGATGTTTCTCTCTCTCTCTCTCCTTCTCACTTCCTCTCTGAAATCAATAAAAATATTTAAAATTTTTTAAATTTAACTTAAAAAAACCTTTTGTGTATCAAAGGACACTAACAAGGGAGTGAAAAGACAACCTACAAATGGGAGAAAATATTTCCAAATAATATATCTGATAAAGGATTAATGTCCGGAGTATATAAAGAACTCCTAAACTTAAAACTCAAACAACCTATTAGAAAATGCGCAAAAGACTTGAATAGACATTTCTCCCAAGAAAATATACAAATATCCAAGAAACACATGAAAAAAAGCTCAATATTACTTGCCATTCTGGAAATGTAAATCAAAACCACTTTATACTCATTAGAATGACTATTATCAGAAAAATAAAAAATGAGTACCAGTGAGAGTCTGAAAAATTGAAACCCTTGTACATTTCTGATGAAAACGTGAAATGATGCAGCTGTTGTAGAAAACTATTTGGAAGTTCCTCAAAAAGTTAAACATAGAATTGCTATATAACCCAGAAACTCCACTCTTAGTCAAATACCCAAATGAATTGAGAGCAAGGATTCAAAACAGATACTTGTGCATCAATGTTCATAACAGCATTATTCAAATAGACAAAAGGTGGAAATGATTCTATCTATTAACAGATAAATGGATTAACAAACTGTGATATATACACACAATGAAATATTATTTATCTTTAACTAGAGGCCCAATGCACGAACTCGTGCAAGGGGCTCGGCCCTCGCAGCCCCAGCTGCCTCATTGGCTGTCCCACCCACTGGTTGTTCCAGAAGGCCGTTCCAGAAGGTCGTTCTGCCATCTGGCCTATTTAGCATATTAGCTCTTTATTACATAGGATAAGAAATGAAATTCTGATACATCCATGATAACATGGATGAACCTTGAAAATATTATGCTAAGTGAAATCAGACACAAAAGAACAAATGTTGTCTGATTCCACCTACATGAGGTAAGTAGAATAGACAAAGTCATAAAATCAAAAAGTAGAACAGAGGTTACCAGAGACTGGAGAGAGGGAGTAATGAGGAGTAATTATTGTTTAATGGGAACGAGGTTCTGTTTAGAATGACAAAATAGTTCTGGAAATGGATAGTGAAGATAGTTGCACAACATTGTAAATGTACTTAATGCCATGAAATTTTACACTTAAAATGCTAAATTTTATTTATGTATATTTAAGCACAATAAAAAGTATAAAGGACCACAAAAATCATTATCTATATAATAAAAGCCTAAGCGATCATGGCGGAACAACGACTAGAACGACCGGTCGCTATGATGCGCATTGACCATCAGGGGGCAGACGCTCAATGCAGGAACTGCCCCCTGGTGGTCAGTGTACTCCCACAGGGGGAGGACCACTCAGCCAGAAGCCAGGCTCACAGCTGGCAAGCACAGCAGCGGTGGCGGGAGCCTCTCCCACCTCCACGGCAGTGCTAAGGAGCAGCGAGCCAAGCAGCAAGGAGCAGTGAACAGGCGGGCAGTAAGGAGCAAGGGGTCCCAGACATCCCCCCAGAGGTCCCAGACTGTGAGAGGGCGCAGACAGGCTGAGGGACCCCATCCCCAGTGCACAACTTTCATGCAACAGGCCTCTAGTATAAAATAAAAGTAATAATGTATTATGGGTTCAGAATATTTGTAAAAATAAAATGTATGACAATAGCACAAAAGCTACTGATATTCAGTTATTGGAAATATACTGTCATAAGGTTCTTATGCTATATATTAAGTATTATAATATTACTTGAAGGTAAACTATGATAAGTTTAAAAAGTACACATACTATAAACTCTAGAGCAACCACTAAAAAAAGTCATTGCTAATAAACCAACAAAGGAGATAAAATGGAATCATAAAACATACCAATTAATCCAAAAGAAGGCAGAAAAAAAAGGCAACAAATAAAAAATAAGATAAACAGAAAACAAATAGCATGATGGCTGATTTAAATTCAAACATATCAATAAGTAAAATAAATAGGCTCTCAACATCTCAATTAAAATGCAGGGTTACCAGATATAATTTTTAACAAAGCAAGACCTAAAACACCAAAAGATACATCATGCAAACATCTTGAGAAAAAAAGAGTGGCACCAGAACAGGCATACACAGAAATAAATCCATGCCTTTATGGTCAATTAATATTTGACAAAAGAAGCAAGAAGATACAATGGGGTAAAGAGAGTCTCTTTAATAAATGGTGTTGGAAAAATTGGACAGATACATACATACAAATGAAAGTAGACCACCAACTTACACCATACACAAGAATAAACTCCAAATGGATAAAAGACTTAAATGTAAGTCACGAAACCATAAAAATCCTAGAACAAAACATAGGCAGTAAAATCTCAGACATCTTTCATAGTAATATTTTTGCTGATATGTTTCCTAGGGCAAGGGAAATACAAGAAAAAAAATAAACAAATGGGACTTACATAGAACTAGAAAGCTTCTGCATAGCAAAAGAAACCATCAATAAAATGAAAAGGGAACCCACAATAAGGGAGAAGATATTAGCCAATGATATATCTGATAAGGGGTTAATTTCCAAAATATATAAAGAACTTATACAACTTAACACCAGGAAGGCAAACAATCCAATTAAAAAAAGGGAAAGGACCTAACTAGACACTTCTCCAAAGAGGACACACAGATGGCCAATAGATGTATGAAAATTGTTCAATGTCACTAATCATCTGAGAGATGCAAATTAAAACTACAATGAGATATCACCTCACACCTGTTAGAATGGCTGCCATCAATAAGTCAACAAACAACAAAGTGCTGGTGAGGATGTGGAGAAAAGGGAACCCTGGTTGGTGGGAATACAGACTGGTGCGGCCACTGTGGAAAATAGCATGGGGTTTTCTCAAAAAATTAAAAATCGAACTGCCTGTTGACCCTGTATCCCATTTCTGAGAATATATCCTAAGAATTCTGAAACACCAATTCAAAAGAATATATGCACTCCTGTGTTCACAGCAGCCTTATCTACAATAGCCAAGATCTGGAAACAGCATAAATGCCCATCGGTAGATGAGTGGATAAAAAAGTTGTGGTACATTTACACAATGGAATAGTATGTGGCTGTAAAAAAGAAGGAACTCTTACCCTTTGTGACAGCATGGATGGACCTGGAGATTATTATGCTGAGTGAAATAAGCCAGTCAGAGAAAGACAAATACTATATGATCTCTTATATGTAGAATCTAATGAACAAAATAAACTGATGAACAAAAGAGAAACAGAGGCATGGATACATGGAATAGACTGATAGCTATCAGGGGTAAGGAGGAAGGGGGTACTGGATGAAAGAAGGTGAAGGGATTAGCTAAAGAATATATATGCATAACCCATAAACTACACAACAGTGGGGTGATGGCCAGGCAGGCAAAGGGGTTGGGGGGATGGAAACATCTATAATCGTGTCAACCATAAAAAGAAAAAAATGTTTAATACATGCAAAACATGGATAAATCTCAAAATAATTAGGCTGAGTTAAAGAAGCTGGCAAAAAAGAAGAGTACGTACAGAAACTTTCTAGTTACATATGGAATGAAATGCAAACTAAGCTACAGTGACAAGAAGCAGATCAACAGTTGCCTGGGGATAAGGAGACGCACAAGAGAGAAATTTCAAAAGGGTACACACTTTTGGAGGTAATAGATTTGTTTATTTTCTTACTGTGGTGATAGTTTCAGAGTTATATTCATATGTCAATTGTACTCATTAAATAAATGCAGTTTATTGTATGCCAATTATGCCTTTAAAATCTGTAAAAATTTAATAAAACACAGTTAGGGGTAGGCAAACACCATTATGTTCCATCCTTAAATTCTTTTTGACCATAATGTGTTGTAGAAGGATTTAAGAAACAGTAAAGAGAATGAGATTACTTACTTGAGAAAGTCTGTCTCCCTTTGAATTCTCATGATCTCTGTGGCTGTCAAACTCGGATGGCCAGTTATGTGTGCAAAACTAGGGAACTAAAATTAAGAATATAACAGAATCTTGGTAAAAGCTGTGGTATAGTAAAATTTCACTACAAATTGTAATATTTTGTCTTACATCCAGCATCCACCCTTTAAGAATCAAGATTGGGGAAGTCATAGTTAATGATTATCCCAGTACCCACCATTAAAAAATTAAAGTGCTAGTCATAATCATATATGTAGATTACATTAAAAAGATAAGTTTAGGCCTGGACGGTGTGGCTCAGAGTGGTTAGAGTGTGGGCCCCGCACACTGAAGGGTCGGGGGTTCAATTCTTGGTCAAGGGCATGTACCTGGCTTGCAGGTTCATCCCCAGCTCTGGTTGGGATGCATGTGGGAGGCAACCAATCCATGTATCTCCCTCACATTGATGTTTCTCTCTCTCTCTCTCTCTCTCTCTCTCTCTCTCTCTCTCTCCCCTTCTCTTTCCCCCAGCCCCTTTTCTCCCTCCTTCTTTCTCTAAAAAAATCAATGGAAAAAATATCCTTGGGTGAGGATTAACAAAAATAAACAAACAAAAACACAAAAAACCGTAAGTTTACAAGAAAAGATATCTGAATTTACCATCAGACAGACCCGATTTCAGTATTTAAACCTAAGTTGGCTCTATTTTCTCAAAGATTATATCCCTAGGAAACTCAAAAGGACACACCTAAAAGAATAAATGCAGCAACTTTCTGCTGTTATCCACAAACATTTAACTCACTTCGACATACTTATTTAAGCATTCACTTTGTACCAGGTACTGTGCTTGATGCCAGAAGGGGACTAGGATAGATACTATAGCACATAGCCTATCCTGGGACTCAGGTGGTTTTATGTGATCTGTATGTTCGAGTGGTAGGAGAATGGGACAGAAAGAAGTTTGGAGAAGGAACATGAAGGAAAGAAGCTAACAATTATTGAGGGTCTGACAGTAGTAAAATGTGCCTGGCCATTTTTGTAGCCATTTTCTCCTTGACACTTCACAATGACCTTATGACTTGAGTACTATTATCCCCGTTTTATTTTATTCTTATAAAATTTTCTTTTGATAATTTCAAACTTACAGAAAAGTTGCAAGGATTATACAAATAACTCCTGTATAACCAGTATGACCAACTGTTCATGTTAACATTTTGCCCAAGTGTGCGCACGCGCTCTCTCTCTCTCTCTCTCTACCATGGAGAATAAGCTGCAGTCATGATGCCCTGTCTCTAAATACTTCAGTGTGCATTTCCTATGAACAAGGATGCCCTCTTACTCAACAGAATTATCAAAACCAGAAAAATTAACAGTGACATAATACTATTATCTAACCCACAGATCTTTATTTAAATTTTATTAATTGTGCCAATGTCTTCACAACTATATTTTTCCTGGTGTAGGATTCAGTCTAGTATCATACTTTCATTCAGTTGTCATGTCTCTTTTGTCTCCTTTAATTTGGAATAGTTTCTCAGTCTGTCGTGTGTTTTTTTTTTAATATATTTTTATTGATTTCAGAGAAGAAGGGAGAGGGAGATAGAAACATCAATGATGAATCATTGATTGGCTGCCTCCTGCATGCCCCCTATTAGGGACTGAGCCTGCATCATGATGGATAAAGACAGACTGAGGCCCTAGCTGGTTTGGTTCAGTGGACAGAGCAACCTGGAGACTGAAGGGTCTGGGTTCGATTCTGGTCAAGGGCACATGCTCGGGTTGTGAGCTTGATCCCTAGAAAATAGAGTGGGTGGGGAGAAGAAAGAACCCAGGGGTTCTGGCTGAGGCACACCATGGCACTAGAAATTGGAAGTGAAGGAAAGGGCTTAACCTTGAGATAAGGACAGTTAGTCTTCCAGGCCAGTGATTCTCCAACTGGACTGATCATCAAAGTCCTCCATGGAATCCATCCAGGCTTAAGAAATCAGATTATTTAGAAGGATTTCAGGAGGAATAGCTGAGAATCTATACTAATAAAAGGGTAATATGCTAATTAGGATGGATGTCTTCTGGACATCCTTCCAGATGTCCTTACGGATAAAGCCGAAGTGGCTGCCTGAGGCTCAGGCAAGCCGCGGATGGCAGCTGCCGCTGCCAGGGCAGGCCCGAGGCTCAGGCAAGCCATGCATGGTGGCTGCCGCTGCAAGGGCCTGAGGCTCAGGCAATGAGGGCCAGGCCGAGGCTCAGGCAGCCACAGTAGCCAGCAGTGGCTGCAGCAGAGGCATGATGGGGGTGTCACCTTCCCCTGATCAGCCCGGTCGCCTCCCCCAGAGGGAGGCCAGACTGCGGCTTTGGCTCGCTCCCCCTGGGGAGCGGGCCTAAGCCATAAGTAGGACATCCCCTGAGGGCTCCCAGACTGTGAGAGGGGGCAGGCTGGGCTAAGGGACCCCCCCACCCAGTGCACAAATTTTCATGCACCAGGCCTCGTCTGTATATATAAATATATATAGTTTCCCCCAGATGTTCCTGATGTTCAACCAGGTTGGGAAAACATGCTTTTTAGCCACACACTGGGGATTTAGCCTGTAACCTGGGCATATGCCCTGACTGGAAATCTAACCAGTCATAGGTCGACGCTCAACCACTGAGCCACGCCGGCTGGGCAGAAAACATGCTTTTTAATTTTATACTTGACTAGAGGCCCAGTGCATGAATTCATGCACCAGTGGCATCCCTCAGCCTGGCCTACGGGATTGGGCTAAAACCGGCTCTCTGACATCCCCTGAGGGGTCCTGGATTGTGAAAGGGTGCAGGCCAGGCCCAGGGACCCCACCGGAGCATGATCAGGGCTGGGGAGAGACATGGAAGGTTGGCCAGCCAGGGAGGGACCGCGGGAGGGCTCCAGGGCATGTAGGGCCCATCTCTCTCAGTTCCGATTGGCTGGACCCCAGCAGCAAGCTAACCTACCAGTCGGAGCGTCTGCCCCCTGGTGGTCAGTGCACATCATAGCGACTGGTCAATCAGTCAACTGCCTGCCCCCTGGTGGTCAGTGCACACCATAGCGAGCAGTTGAGTGGCATATCATTAGCATATTATGCTTTGATTGGTTGAACAAATGATCAGACAACTGGACACTTAGCATATTAGGCTTTTATTATATAGGACTAGAGGCCTGGTGCACAAAATTCATGCACGGGGGTAGGGAGGGTGGTCCCTCAGCCCGGCCTGCACCCTCTCGCAATCTGGGACCACTCGGGGGATGTCTGACTGCCGGTTTAGGCCCGATCCCACTGTGGGATCGGGCCTAAACCAGCAGTCGGACATCCCTCTTACAATCCAGGACCGCTGGCTCCTAACCGCTTGCCTGCCTGCCTGCCTGATCACCCCTAACCATTCTGCCTGCCTGCCTAATCACCCCTAACCACTCATCTGCCTTCCTGATCACCCCTAACCGCCTCTGCCTGCCTGCCTGATCGCCCCTAACCACTCACCTGCCTGCCTGATGCCCCTAACTGCTCGCCTGCCTGCCTGATCGCCCCTAACTGCCTCTGCCTGCCTGATCACCTCTAACCACTCACCTGCCTGCCTGATCACCCCTTACCACTCTGCCTGCCTGCCTGATTGCCCCTAACCACTCTGCCTGCCTGATTGCCCCTAACCACTTGCCTGCCTGCCTGATAACCCCGAACCACCTCTGCCTCGGCCCCTGCCGCAGCGGCTTCATACGGAAGGATGTCCAGAATAACGTCCAGAAGGTCATTCGGCTGTCTGGTCTAATTAGCATATTACGCTTTTATTATTATAGATTATAAGTGTGACCAGACTTGGAATCATGGGTACATAAGAAGCAGTTTGTGGCTGTATAAAAAATGTGACTCCATATATGCTCTACCTAGGGCTCAGATTGGAGGAAGAGAGAGCAAGAACTCTTGGGTTGCATTTAGATGCCAAAATTCTAACTTGGATTTTATAAACATTGAAAAATCAAATTGCTATAACAGTAGTAGTAGATGGCCACTAGTATAAGGGCATCTTTCTTGTATTATATGGTAAGAAATGTATTGATATAGCTTTTATTTCTATTATAAATCACCTTCATCTTGTTTAAATCCAATGGGCAAGTCCCTGTGCTTGTCTAATTTGAATCCCAGTAACATTTGACATAGATGACCACTGTCTTCTTCCAAAACCCTTTCTTCTCTTGGCTTTCTATGTTTGTTTGTTTTGCTTTCTTCCTACTTCTCAGGCTCTTCCTCTTCTACTCAACCTCTAAAGTCAAGGATTTTTCTGGACAGCTTTATTTATTAATTATTGTATTTTTCATATGAACAACTGTAAACCTACTTTTGCCCACTCTGGTATACTAAATATTTCCACATATATGTATTTCTAGCCCTGGACTCTACCCTGGGTTTGAACTTGCATGGCCAACAGTGTATTTAACACCTCCACTTGAATTTTTTTAATTTAAGAGAGAGGGAGATAGATTTATTGTTCCACTTATTTATGCATTCATTGTTGCTTCTTGGTTTGCCCTAATGAGAAATCGAACCCACAACCTTGGAATATCAAGATGATGCTCTAACTGACTGAGCTAACTGGCCAGGGCCTCCACTTTAATTTCTAATGAGTCTTTGAACACCTGCTCCTCCCTCATCTTTCTTTCCATTAATGATACCATCACCTCCAGATGCTCAGAGCAGAACCTTGAGAGTCACTCTTGACTCTTCCTTTCCCCTCATCTTATCTATCTAATCCCTCAGCCAAACCTGTCAGCTCTATCTCCAAAACACTGGATTCCCACTGCCTCCTATGATCACCACTTGCACAACCTTGGTAGAAACCACCTTCATCTCTCATTTCTCCCAAATGATATTCCCCTCTGATTCCTCTACAGCTCAATCTCCATACTACTATGGCGAAAGAAAAAAACTTTTATTCCCCTCCTCTTTTTTTTTAATTTTATTCAAAATTGATTTGAGAGAGAGAGATAGAAATATTGATGGGCTGCCTTCTTCTGGGGATTGAGCCTGCAAGTCGGTCATATGCCCTGACCGGGAATCAAACTAGAGACCTCTCAGTGTATGAGACGAAGCTCAACCAACTGAGCCACACTGGCCAGAGCCCCCTTCTCTTCTTTTAAATGTAAATAAGATCATGTCTTACCATCCAAATGAATTCCCTTTACAATTAGAAAATCAAACTCCTTACAATGGGACTCACCCATAGCATCTGCTATTCCCAATCATGCCTGCCCATTAGAATCACTTGTGGGTGAATTTTTAAAATAAAATAAAATAAAACCATGCCCAAACCCCATATCAGACCAATTAAATCAGAATTCCTGAGGTTGGCTTCCTGGGATTTGTTTGAAACCCCTCAGATGATTCTCATGTGCAGTAATGTTTGAGAACCACAGTTCTCCATGCTCTGGCCCCAGTCTACTTCTTGCACCTCATCTCTTACCTTGCTCTCCACACCAGCCTCCTTGCAATCCCCCTTTTCTGTACTTGCTATTACTGCTGCCAAGATCTTTACAGGGTTGGCTTCTGTTCATCTTGAAGGCTCAATTCAAATGTCATATTTTCAAGGAAGTTCTCTCTTATTACTCAGAATTAGAATACTGTCCTTCCTTCATGGTCATTCTCTATCCCAGTGGTTCTCAAACTTGAGTGTGTATCAGAAAAAGGGCTAATTAAAACAGATTAGTGGGCCCACTTCCCAAGTCCCTAATTCAGTAGACCTGGGAAGGGGCCTGAAAATTTGCATTTCTTTTTTTTAAGTATTTTTTTTAAATTGATTTCAGAGAGGGAGGATGCGGGCACATCCCCAATAGGGGGTGTGCAGGAGGCAGCTGATCGATGTTGCTCTCTCATCAATGTTTCTAACTCTCTATCCCTCTCCCTTCCTCTCTGTAAAAAAAATCAATAAAATATATTTTTAAAAAACAAAAAACAAAAAAAACCCATCATGATGAGAGAGAATCATTGATCAGCATGCCCCACCCCCCTCCTCCACTGGGGACCGAGCCTGCAACCCGGGCATGTGCCTGCCCCTGACCAGAATTGAACCTAGGACCCTTCAGTCCGATGCTCTACCCACTGTTCCAAACCAGCCAGGGCTGAAAATTTGCTTCCACGTGATATTGATGCTACTGGTCTGTGAGGTCCACACTTTGAAAACCACTGCTCTATTCCATTACCCAGTGTTATCTTTTTCATTATATTTATCCCAAATTAAAATTTTTTGTTTATTTACATATTTATTATCTGCCTACCCCCACCCCCAATAAAATATAAGTTCCATGAGTATAGGAGGCTTTCTTATCAAACACAGTGTCTCAGCTCTGAAACAGTTCCTGGCACATGGTGAAAGGCTGAGAAACACTACCTTAAAGTATTTCATGGGAAACATTAAAAAGGCAGTAGGTATTCAGTACCCTGAAGATTTTCCTTAGAAGTTACCTGGGGCGGATTTCTGGGTGGTCTAGAAACCGATTCTTCACGGTAAGGGGGCCTTTCCAGGTGGCTGTCTGAAAAGCAAAGATCTTTCAATGTTTTAGACTTAGTTCTTTCACCTACCTCGAGGTATACAAATACATCAAAAACATCATTCTGTCAACAACTGTAATTATATATATAATCATGCAAATGTCTTCATAGTTGCAAAACTTTTTATAAGGGACCACTGTCATCAGTCTTTCTTTAAAGTAGCAGCTACATAAAGATGACCCCACTCAGGTGAAATAGCACTGAGAAAGAAAAAATTAGCCCAGACTAAGAAAATTAAAATCTGCCCAGCTACATTCCAAAACATTTCACATCAAACTAGAAAAATAGATAAATCCAACTGCAAGTTTATAAGGAAATATTTCTCCCCATAACACAGTGCAGCAGTATAATGTCCTAAAAGCACTCCCTTTGAGGGACATTGTTTCTTCCCTGCCAAGAAACCTTCTTCTCTAAAAATCAGGTTTTCAGAAACTGGTGTTTCAAAGCATCTCAGTAAGAATGAAACATCTGACTCTTGCCTGAGGACCTAAGTTACTTTGACATCGACAAGAAGCCTTAATTTCCAACTCAGTGCAGAGCTTCAGAGAAGGGTTTCTGAGCACAACGGTCACATTTATCTTTGTTGTTTCCAAGATAAGAGAACACTGGTTCCCTTAGGCAGCCCACACCAGATAGTGACCACTTCACATTCAGCCCTGTTGTGCTTTGAGCCTTTCAAACACTCTGCTTTCATTTACATTTCATACAAACTCCACTCTTCCCCCAAACCCTCTACTATCTTTTCCTTTGTTTGGTGATACACCCCATGGATCCTCTTGTGTGTTGCAAGGAGTCATAAACCTGACTTTGTTGGACTGCTAGGTTAGCCCTCCTGGATAAGCCATTAGCTTAGATAGCATTAAAATTCAAATTATGGCTTACTTTACTGTTCCAGTATTTCTTATTCCAACCCTTCTGCAGACAAAGTAAGTTATGAACCTGTTTGGGGTTTAGAAAACTAAATGTTAACCTCATCCTCTCATGTCATACCTAGATGTCTATGGTTAACATTCCAACCAGGTTTATGTTCAACATTCTTAGATTTCTTCCTTGGTTTTGGTGCAACAAATCCATTTTTCAATTCCTAGGAATGAAAACATTGCATGTTAGTGTCTTAATTAGGCCCACTTTAGAATGTGAACATTAAGTCACATGGTAGAGGCAGTGTCATAGCGTATACTTCTTACTTGAAAGGATTTACAAAGTGACTTCTGCCTCACCTTACTCTGGAAATACACAGCTTTGTATCTGAGCTGCTTGGCTGACAGCATAAGCCCCACCAGATCAAGTGGTCAAGATGAGAGGCAGGTAGCAGCACACGTAGGCAGGATGTTGCCATCATGGGAGTCTGATAATGACCAGGGAACTACCAAATCCAGGGAGCAAAGACAGGGTGGGGTCAGACCAAGATAGGACTTACGTACAGTACCTGCCCACATACAGTCCTTAACACTCCTCTCTGGGCTTTCTTCTCCATGGACTCAGTCTCTTATGCTTGACCAAGCCTGTGCACCTGCTGACACATGTAGGCTCAGCCTCTGCTGGCTGGCCCTGCCTTGTGTAGATCCCTTCCCTGATCATACTTGAGCCCCATGTTCTACCTACACCCACTGCTTTGGTTCCACAGCCTCCCCTCTGGCCTCTTGGACCACTGTTGGGCTGAAGGGACTCCCCAGAAAACTTTATGTCACCCCCAACACGACCTTTGTGACAGACTCTTTAGTTGATTGCCTTCCCATGGGTTAGCCCATCTTCTGATCCTTGGATCTGTCTCACTGAGGTCCACAACACAGGGTCTGAAGTTTCAAAAGTCATTTTTAGATAGGTCTCGTTCACTCCCCAAAGTGGGGCTTTGCAGCTGCTTGGGAATGAAGATTTCAACGTAACAGGAGGCTATACCCACTGAGGGCTTCTCTACTAGTCTGGTGCATCTATTCAACAAATATACACTCACCGCCCACTCCTACCTGGCCCTGTGCAAGGAATTGAGTACGGCAGACGTACTCTCTGCCACCTTGAAGCTTACAGTGCAAGGAGATGATAGACAAGGAGCAAAGTAATCACATATTCACAGCATTTTATAAAAGGAGAAGGCCTGGGTGCTAGGGGAGCAGTGACAGAATACAGAAAACACAGTTTAGTTTGGCTGGAGTATATACAGGAGAGTCACAAAGCAAGAAAGGATGACTTAGGATAGAAAGTGATCCTTTGGGATGCCAGCCTAAAGGTTTGTTACTTCAATAGGTAAGGGGATCACTGAGGACACTAGAACATGGGCAGTTCTGATAGGTAGGAAAATCTACAGGCGGACCAAAGCGGGGAAATCAGCAAAGATACTTTGCAATGGTTGATAATGACCAGGGTTGTGGGTAGAATGACTGTGGTGATGAAATGAAAGGGAAGATGTGACCACTAAGAAAGGAGGAACCAAGAATGTGGTAACTATCTGAATGTATTATAGTTTCATTACTTGCCTGCTTTGAAGAATCTTCGAGAATGTTTTCAACACTGTCTTCTGAAGAGGCTGCATTTGGTGGTTCATATTCCACCTGAAACATCTTTGTTACAATGCCACTCTGTCTGCAGTCTCTGAAAATTATTTTAAAAAGAAAAAGTCTGTGTATTACACAAATATTCCAAAAAAGCCGGATAGCAATTAAGATAACTCTATTGAAGTCCCTTAGTCTAGCTACTAAATTTAGTATATTTTAAATTGAAGAAATCAAAATATAACTTCTATAGTCTTTCTTTACATTATTCTCATTTAGATGATCTATTGCTTTGTAATAAACTGCTCCAAAACATACTGTTTTAAAACAAATCTGTGAGTTAACGAGGCTCAGCTGGATAGCTCTTGTCTGCAATCTCTCATGTGATTGCAGTTAGATATTGGCTGGGCGGGAGTCAACTGAAAGGTCAACTTGGCTGGATGTCCAAAATGATCTCTTCCCTCATACTCACAGCCTAGGCTAGGATTTCAATTCTCATTCTCTCTCCCTCCCTCCCTCCTTCCTTCCCTCCCGCCCTCCTCCCCTCCACCCCCCCTTGGTGGTTAGCTTGGCCTTCCTTACAGTATGGAAGTCAGGCTTCCTACATGGTGGCTGGCTTCACCCAGTGTTTATGTTCCAAGATAACAGAGCAGAAACTGCTACACTTTGTGATCTAGCCTCAGCATCATTTCTGAAACATTCTATTGGTCAAAAGTAAGTCATAGGACCAACCACATTCCAGTGGAGGGGCTACACTGGGAAGCATGGTTAATTTTTGGAGACTATCTACCACATTGACCATAAAGATTTTATACTTCAAGTCTCAAACTATTCTAAAACAAAGAATCAGGTTATCTGTATATCATTCCATGTGACTCAAGGGAATTTTCCTGTAGATAGCATAATATATGTTGCTGTGGTAGATTTAAACTGCTATTCCTCAAATGCTACCATGTTTTCAATTTATTCATAATATTTTACAATTAATCTTGTTCCTCTTTGATGCAAAAGAAGTTCCATAAGAAAGCCATGTAGAGGTGCCCATAACTAAAAACTGATGGTGATTTATTCTGAGCACCAGCAACTCACCTAACACTATTTTTTTAATATATATTTTTATTGATTTCAGAGAGGAAGGCAGAGGGAGAGAGAGACAGAACATCATAATGAGAGAAAATCATTAATCGGCTGCCTCCTAAACGCCCCCTACTGGGGATCAAGCCCACAACCCGAGCATGTGCCCTGATTGGGAACTGTACCAGTGACCTCTTGGTGCATGGGTTCACGCTGGGCTGGACTCCATCTTGACTGAAAAAATCCATCTTAGAGGCCTGACTATGACTCCTTGCTTTCAGTATCAAATTAATCTAACCACATCCTTAAAGAAAAGATTGTAAAAAACATTCTTCCTTAATATCATGTTCTGCAAAATGGTTGTTTTATACAGGACCACTGAGTGGTCCACTGACCATGGAAAACATCTTATGACTACCCAGGATCAACCACCAGATGGCAATCATGGGACAACTGACCTCATCCTCATTCCCAAACCCTGCACCCACCCCTGGCTCCTATATGAGCATTCCACGAGAAACCTCAGGAAGCTCAACTTCTCTTTTCTGGTTGACTCCCCTGTGCACAAGCTCTTTTCAATAAACTCTATCTGCTTGATCCTGTACTGAGTTTAGTGCACATTTCTATGACATTGAGACTCAAGAACCTGGCATTCAAGGTCCAGTAACAAGAAACCATGTGGCCCTAACCGGTTTGGCTCAGTGGATAGAATGTCAGGCTGCAGACTGAAGGGTCCCAGGTTCGAGTCCGGGCAAGGGCATGTACCTTGGTTGCGGGCACATCCCCAATAGCGGAGGTACGGCTAATTACCATGTTTCTCTTTTATTAGATAGGATATATTTTATTGATTTTTTACAGAGAGGAAAGAAGAGGGATAGAGAGTTAGAAACATCGATGAGAGAGAAACATCGATCAGCTGCCTCCTGCACGCCCCCTACTGGGGATGTGCCTGCAACCAAGGTACATGCCCTTGACCGGAATCGAACCTGAGACCCTTCAGTCCACAGGCCGACGCTCTATCCACG
>NW_005370838.1:1159432-1178932 GCF_000412655.1 Myotis brandtii | reverse complement strand
GAAGTTACCTGGGGCGGATTTCTGGGTGGTCTAGAAACCGATTCTTCACGGTAAGGGGGCCTTTCCAGGTGGCTGTCTGAAAAGCAAAGATCTTTCAATGTTTTAGACTTAGTTCTTTCACCTACCTCGAGGTATACAAATACATCAAAAACATCGTTCTGTGAACAACTGTAATTATATATATAATCATGCGAATGTCTTCATAGACAAAACCTTTAATAAGGGACCACTGTCATCACAGTCTTTCTTTAAAGTACCAATTATATAAAGATGACCCCACTCAGGTGAATTAGCACTGAGAAAGAAAAAATTAGCCCAGACTAAGAAAATTAAAATCTGCCCAGCTACATTCCAAAACATTTCACATCAAACTAGAAAAATAGATAAATCCAACTGCAAGTTTATAAGGAAATATTTCTCCCCATAACACAGTGCAGCAGTATAATGTCCTAAAAGCACTCCCTTTGAGGGACATTGTTTCTTCCCTGCCAAGAAACCTTCTTCTCTAAAAATCAGGTTTTCAGAAACTGGTGTTTCAAAGCATCTCAGTAAGAATGAAACATCTGACTCTTGCCTGAGGACCTAAGTTACTTTGACATCGACAAGAAGCCTTAATTTCCAACTCAGTGCAGAGCTTCAGAGAAGGGTTTCTGAGCACAACGGTCACATTTATCTTTGTTGTTTCCAAGATAAGAGAACACTGGTTCCCTTAGGCAGCCCACACCAGATAGTGACCACTTCACATTCAGCCCTGTTGTGCTTTGAGCCTTTCAAACACTCTGCTTTCATTTACATTTCATACAAACTCCACTCTTCCCCCAAACCCTCTACTATCTTTTCCTTTGTTTGGTGATACACCCCATGGATCCTCTTGTGTGTTGCAAGGAGTCATAAACCTGACTTTGTTGGACTGCTAGGTTAGCCCTCCTGGATAAGCCATTAGCTTAGATAGCATTAAAATTCAAATTATGGCTTACTTTACTGTTCCAGTATTTCTTATTCCAACCCTTCTGCAGACAAAGTAAGTTATGAACCTGTTTGGGGTTTAGAAAACTAAATGTTAACCTCATCCTCTCATGTCATACCTAGATGTCTATGGTTAACATTCCAACCAGGTTTATGTTCAACATTCTTAGATTTCTTCCTTGGTTTTGGTGCAACAAATCCATTTTTCAATTCCTAGGAATGAAAACATTGCATGTTAGTGTCTTAATTAGGCCCACTTTAGAATGTGAACATTAAGTCACATGGTAGAGGCAGTGTCATAGCGTATACTTCTTACTTGAAAGGATTTACAAAGTGACTTCTGCCTCACCTTACTCTGGAAATACACAGCTTTGTATCTGAGCTGCTTGGCTGACAGCATAAGCCCCACCAGATCAAGTGGTCAAGATGAGAGGCAGGTAGCAGCACTCGTAGGCAGGATGTTGCCATCATGGGAGTCTGATAATGACCAGGGAACTACCAAATCCAGGGAGCAAAGACAGGGTGGGGTCAGACCAAGATAGGACTTACGTACAGTACCTGCCCACATACAGTCCTTAACACTCCTCTCTGGGCTTTCTTCTCCATGGACTCAGTCTCTTATGCTTGACCAAGCCTGTGCACCTGCTGACACATGTAGGCTCAGCCTCTGCTGGCTGGCCCTGCCTTGTGTAGATCCCTTCCCTGATCATACTTGAGCCCCATGTTCTACCTACACCCACTGCTTTGGTTCCACAGCCTCCCCTCTGGCCTCTTGGACCACTGTTGGGCTGAAGGGACTCCCCAGAAAACTTTATGTCACCCCCAACACGACCTTTGTGACAGACTCTTTAGTTGATTGCCTTCCCATGGGTTAGCCCATCTTCTGATCCTTGGATCTGTCTCACTGAGGTCCACAACACAGGGTCTGAAGTTTCAAAAGTCATTTTTAGATAGGTCTCGTTCACTCCCCAAAGTGGGGCTTTGCAGCTGCTTGGGAATGAAGATTTCAACGTAACAGGAGGCTATACCCACTGAGGGCTTCTCTACTAGTCTGGTGCATCTATTCAACAAATATACACTCACCGCCCACTCCTACCTGGCCCTGTGCAAGGAATTGAGTACGGCAGACGTACTCTCTGCCACCTTGAAGCTTACAGTGCAAGGAGATGATAGACAAGGAGCAAAGTAATCACATATTCACAGCATTTTATAAAAGGAGAAGGCCTGGGTGCTAGGGGAGCAGTGACAGAATACAGAAAACACAGTTTAGTTTGGCTGGAGTATATACAGGAGAGTCACAAAGCAAGAAAGGATGACTTAGGACAGAAAGTGATCCTTTGGGATGCCAGCCTAAAGGTTTGTTACTTCAATAGGTAAGGGGATCACTGAGGACACTAGAACATGGGCAGTTCTGATAGGTAGGAAAATCTACAGGCGGACCAAAGCGGGGAAATCAGCAAAGATACTTTGCAATGGTTGATAATGACCAGGGTTGTGGGTAGAATGACTGTGGTGATGAAATGAAAGGGAAGATGTGACCACTAAGAAAGGAGGAACCAAGAATGTGGTAACTATCTGAATGTATTATAGTTTCATTACTTGCCTGCTTTGAAGAATCTTCGAGAATGTTTTCAACACTGTCTTCTGAAGAGGCTGCATTTGGTGGTTCATATTCCACCTGAAACATCTTTGTTACAATGCCACTCTGTCTGCAGTCTCTGAAAATTATTTTAAAAAGAAAAAGTCTGTGTATTACACAAATATTCCAAAAAAGCCGGATAGCAATTAAGATAACTCTATTGAAGTCCCTTAGTCTAGCTACTAAATTTAGTATATTTTAAATTGAAGAAATCAAAATATAACTTCTATAGTCTTTCTTTACATTATTCTCATTTAGATGATCTATTGCTTTGTAATAAACTGCTCCAAAACATACTGTTTTAAAACAAATCTGTGAGTTAACGAGGCTCAGCTGGATAGCTCTTGTCTGCAATCTCTCATGTGATTGCAGTTAGATATTGGCTGGGCGGGAGTCAACTGAAAGGTCAACTTGGCTGGATGTCCAAAATGATCTCTTCCCTCATACTCACAGCCTAGGCTAGGATTTCAATTCTCATTCTCTCTCCCTCCCTCCCTCCTTCCTTCCCTCCCGCCCTCCTCCCCTCCACCCCCCCTTGGTGGTTAGCTTGGCCTTCCTTACAGTATGGAAGTCAGGCTTCCTACATGGTGGCTGGCTTCACCCAGTGTTTATGTTCCAAGATAACAGAGCAGAAACTGCTACACTTTGTGATCTAGCCTCAGCATCATTTCTGAAACATTCTATTGGTCAAAAGTAAGTCATAGGACCAACCACATTCCAGTGGAGGGGCTACACTGGGAAGCATGGTTAATTTTTGGAGACTATCTACCACATTGACCATAAAGATTTTATACTTCAAGTCTCAAACTATTCTAAAACAAAGAATCAGGTTATCTGTATATCATTCCATGTGACTCAAGGGAATTTTCCTGTAGATAGCATAATATATGTTGCTGTGGTAGATTTAAACTGCTATTCCTCAAATGCTACCATGTTTTCAATTTATTCATAATATTTTACAATTAATCTTGTTCCTCTTTGATGCAAAAGAAGTTCCATAAGAAAGCCATGTAGAGGTGCCCATAACTAAAAACTGATGGTGATTTATTCTGAGCACCAGCAACTCACCTAACACTATTTTTTTAATATATATTTTTATTGATTTCAGAGAGGAAGGCAGAGGGAGAGAGAGACAGAACATCATAATGAGAGAAAATCATTAATCGGCTGCCTCCTAAACGCCCCCTACTGGGGATCAAGCCCACAACCCGAGCATGTGCCCTGATTGGGAACTGTACCAGTGACCTCTTGGTGCATGGGTTCACGCTGGGCTGGACTCCATCTTGACTGAAAAAATCCATCTTAGAGGCCTGACTATGACTCCTTGCTTTCAGTATCAAATTAATCTAACCACATCCTTAAAGAAAAGATTGTAAAAAACATTCTTCCTTAATATCATGTTCTGCAAAATGGTTGTTTTATACAGGACCACTGAGTGGTCCACTGACCATGGAAAACATCTTATGACTACCCAGGATCAACCACCAGATGGCAATCATGGGACAACTGACCTCATCCTCATTCCCAAACCCTGCACCCACCCCTGGCTCCTATATGAGCATTCCACGAGAAACCTCAGGAAGCTCAACTTCTCTTTTCTGGTTGACTCCCCTGTGCACAAGCTCTTTTCAATAAACTCTATCTGCTTGATCCTGTACTGAGTTTAGTGCACATTTCTATGACATTGAGACTCAAGAACCTGGCATTCAAGGTCCAGTAACAAGAAACCATGTGGCCCTAACCGGTTTGGCTCAGTGGATAGAATGTCAGGCTGCAGACTGAAGGGTCCCAGGTTCGAGTCCGGGCAAGGGCATGTACCTTGGTTGCAGGCACATCCCCAGTAGGGAGTGTGCAGGAGGCAGCTGATCGATGTTTCTCTCTCATCGATGTTTCTAACTCTCTATCCCTCTCCCCTCCTCTCTGTAAAAAATCAATAAAATATATTTTTAAAAAAAGAAACCATGTGAAAAAACTCATGCTAGCCTGCTAAAGACACAAGTCAGCCAGCACCAACCACCAGAAATGTGAGTCAAGCTTTCTATCCTGCTCAAAGTGAGCCAAAAAATGACTGCAGCCACCCATGCCAATGACCTCAGGCAAAACCAAGAGAATAACTGCCCTGCTGAATACACACCAAAATGTTGACCCACAAAATGATGAGCAAATAAAATGACTACTCTTTTAAGACACTAAGTTTCAGAGTCGTTTGTTACATAGCAAGAGCTAACTGATTCAGCAGCCAAGGCTGAGAAGCACTGGTTATATAATTTTGGAGATCCTTTTCTTTCTTTATTATTTATTTGTTGATTTTTAAATTTATTACAAAGTAATGGTCTTAAATTTTGGAAGCTACAAAAATTATCAAGAAAAAAACAAGCTCTGGCCAGTGTGGCTCAGTTGGCTGAGGGTCATCCCATGCACCAAAAGGTCACCGGTTCCATCCCTGGTCAGGGCATATACCCAAGTTGCAGATTCCATCCCCAGTTGGGATGGGTACAGGAAGCAACTAACCTATCCCTCTCTCTCTCTTTCCCTCCCTTTTCCCTTCTCTCTACAATCAATAAAAACATATATTTTTTAAAAATATATATTTTATTGATTTTTTACAGAGAAGAAGGGAGAAGGATAGAGAGTTAGAAACATCAATGAGAGAGAAACATCGATCAGCTGCCTCCTGCACACCCCCTACTGGGGATGTGCCTGCAACCAAGGTACATGCCCTTGACCGGAATCGAACCCGGGACCCCTCAGTCCGCAGGCCGACACTCTATCCACTGAGCCAAACCGGTTAGAGCAACATATATTTTTTTAAAAACATACACAATACTATATTATAGAGGCAATGACTGCTGAAGTTGACATGTTTTCTTCTGCTTTTTTCTCTGTATTTTTAAAGTATGAAAATAATACAGTTTTTATCCTAATTTTTTCACTTATATCATAAATATTTTCCTGTATCATTCAAAACTTCATGACCACAATTTTAATATGTTAATGGCCTTTAATACTTAACAGTCTCATTTAAAGTCCTTTGTCTCTCTCTTTTTTTTTTTCCTCACCGGAGGATATTTTCCCATTGATTTTTAGAGAGAGTGGAAGAGAGAGGGAAAGACAGAGAGAAATATCGATGTGAGAGAAACATCAATTGGTTGCCTCCTGCACGAGCTCCGACCAGGGCCCGGGCCAGGGAGGAGCCTGCAAACCAGGTACGTGCCCTTGACCGGGATGGAACCCAAGACCCTTCGGTCCACAGGCCGACACTCTATCCACTGAGCCAAACCATCGAGGGCTAATGTCCTTTATCTCTTTATTAAGAAACTAATTATCTTAAGTACCTAGAAACAGACTTGAATGAAGCAGTGTAATTTCCAGAAAGAACTATTTTATCGCAAATGTATACAAGCACTAATTTTTCTTTTGTGTAGAAAACTCAAATTATTTTTTATATAAATATTTTCTCTAAACTGAACACACCTGAAATACTAACACTGCTTTCAGAATAAACAATTAGCAGGCACAGAGCAAGATGGTAGAAGCATAAAGAAACACTTTATTTTTTAGACTCTTTAGAAGCTCTATTAATTCCTCCAAACTACATATTTGCCATTATATTAATACTTCATTTCACTACTACCTGCAGCTTCCAAAGGAGCCTGTCTTTTTTTTTTTTTTTAATATATTTTATTGATTTTTTACAGAGAGGAAGGGAGAGGGATAGAGAGTTAGAAACATCGATGAGAGAGAAACATCAATCAGCTGCCTCCTGCACACTCCCCACTGGGTATGAGCCCACAACCCAGGCATGTGCCCTTGACTGGAATCGAACCTGGGACCCTTGAGTCCGCAGGCCGACCCTCTATCCACTGAGCCAAACTGGCCAGGGCTAGCTTCTTAATTTTTAAAGATAATTAAGAACACTTGTTTTGATAGAAGTGGGTTGACAAGTAGGAAAAAGCTACAAATGTCAATATTTAATAAAGAAGAATAATGTGTATTAGGGGTTTGTTTGATTTAATTTTTATTTTATTCCTTTTAAAAATTATCAAATTCCAAAACAATCTTTGGTGTAGAATTTGTAACTCTCCTCAGAAAGCCATGCAGTAGTTCAGCCACCAGAGGGAGCATGGATAATCTTTTTTAAAGCAGTACCTGGGCCAGCCAGTTGTTGATTTGGGGCCTAATAGTGTTCCAAAGATGTGGTCAAACCTGTCTTGCTGCACAAAATACTTCCCCTATCACAGACTTGCAAAGCAATTGAGTTTTTCTCTACAACACAAGGTTTCCAAATTAAGATGTGTTTCCATATTGGTAAAGTGATAAAAGTCATTGAATAGGAAAGAAAGGAATAAAGTAGCTAATATCCACAAATGGAAGAGACAGTAGCTTTCAAGGCCAATTAAATCAATACAACATAAAACAGAATGATCATGGTGGTTGTAGGCTATGTCCCGGGGAATAAAAGAAATATCCACTAAAAGCAGTATTTTCTCTAGAGCCTGATGAATCTCTTCAGAGGTCCCAAACCCTGAAAAGGTTCCTGAAATTCCAATATAGAATCAAAATAAAAACAGAATATTATTAATATACATAGCACTTCATTAAGCTGTACTCTTATGATTTCTGCACTTTACAGTATACCTCAGCAGAAGACAAAAACCAAAAGTTACAGATATATGCTGAAATTAAAATAATTTTTCTTTTATGCCTTTCTAGTCCAGCACTAATTCCCACTGAAAGAAAGAAATAAAATTAAAACATCATTATATTATAAAGTTATTTTAATCACCAGGCTCTTAACTTACTTAGAGACTGCAATAGCTTTAACTTGTATTTTTCCATCAGGCAGAGTAATAGGCTTTGTATACTTAAATGTAGTATTTTCACCATAACCAATTCTCTTTAGAAATTCAGGCTTACTGCCATCCAAGGTATAATATATGCTGACATCTGGGGTATCTGAAAAACCCAAAACAGGATAACTGCGATTAGCATTAAAGTACCAAGTCCCTGAATAATGCCAATGGGTCCGTTATTTAATGAGATTTTTAAATATATTGTACAAATGAATACCAATAACAATTGGTTCCTTCTCTATGCTAAGCACTGTGCCTTACATGAATAAGCTCATTTCATCTGTACAATCCCATTAGATAGGCCCTATTTTATGCCCACTTTATAGTTGAGAAAACTTGAGTCCCAGAGAGGTTAACAGCAGAGTTGTGATTTGACTCTTGGTAAGTTGAATCCATAGCCCACACTCTTGAACCACTATGCTATTCTGCATTTCCAAAAGGGCATTAATTCAAATAGAGTAGGGGTCTATTTTAAAACTAGAACAGCCATTTAGAAAGCAGAAGCTATTTTTTCATTATTATTATTTTTTTTTAGTATTGCTTAAGAAATGCTTTTATACTTGGACTTGGTAAATGATTCATTCCTACAATCTTGGAAAATTTATAAAGGTAATAAATTAATATAAATCTATATTCAAAATGTCAAAAAATGATAGACAATTAAAGCTCTCCTTCCCACTCCCAATATCAGCTGCCCCAGGCAATCAATGGGATCTTGACTATCCTTTCAAAAATATTGTATATCAATACAAGCATAAATGTATGTGTTCTTATTTCACTTACTCTTTTATACAAAGGTGGTATATCGTACCCTGTTCCACACCTTTCTTTTTTTCATTTAACAATATATCTTGTATATTGTTCTATACTGGTACATAAAGAGTGACCTCAGTCTTTGTTATGGCTGTGTTGTATTCTCTCTTTATAGAGATGAACCACAATTTAACCAATCCCCTATAGATGGACATATGAATGTTTTCTTTTTCTTTATTTTGCCATTACAAACACTGTAATGAATAACGTTGAAAACTCTTCTTTTTATAAGTATATTTGTAAAATATGTAGAACTAGCACTGTTGAGTCAAAAGGTAAGTGCATTTGTAATTTTGGTTAATATTGCCAAACTTCCCCCCATAGAAGCTGAAACAACTTGCACTGCTACCAGCAATTCATCAAAGTGCCTGCTTACCCACACACCCATATCGTGTGCTATCAATTATTTTATTTTTACTAATCTGTTAGGTAAAAGTAAAAAAGTATCTTATTGTTTTAACTCACATTTCTTACATTTTGAGTAAGATTCATTCGTTCCTTCAACAAATACTTACCAAGTACCTATTATGTAGCAGACACTGTTCTAGACACTTGAGGATACCCCAGTCACCAAAGTCCCTGCTCTCATGGAGCTTCCATTTTAGGAAGGACACACAGACAGTAACAAACAAAAATGATATACAATCTGTTCAGTGGTAATTAGATGCAACGGAGTAATAAAGCAGGGGATAAGGTCTGCTCAGCAAGCAGGTGAAGAGGTAGGTAGAAGCATATTCTCACATGAGACACTTATATTTCCTCTCCTATAGAATGTCCTTTCACATCCTTGTTCATTTTTTATTGGGTTATTATTATTCTTTTTGTTACTGAATTATAGAACCTTTTATTTTTATTTTTTTTAATATATTTTATTGATTTTTTGCAGAGAGGAAGGGAGAGAGATAGAGAGTTAGAAACATCGATGAGAGAGAAACATCGATCAGCTGCCTCCTGCACATCTCCCACTGGGGATGTGCCCGCAACCAAGGTACATGCCCTTGACCGGAATCGAACCCGGGACCCTTCAGTCTGCAGGCCGACGCTCTATCCACTGAGCCAAACCGGTTTTGGCAGAACCTTTTATTTTTGAGACATTTTTAACGTTAGAGAATTTGGATACCCTATTATTCATATTGTCATTTGTCAATAAACATTCAATTTCTATGAGTCATGGGCACATATATTAAAATTTGTATTTTGCTTTGAAAATTTAAAAAATAATATTAGCTTTTAAGATAAAGGGAGACAGTATAATGTAATATATTCTTAGTTGGAACTCTTGGTCTAGGAAGCACAGGGTCATAACATAAAAACAGAAATAATTTTTACACAAAACACTTAATAAAGTACATTGGAATCTCAGTCTGTTTTAAACAAGTATTTGTTCATATGCTTTATGTATAAAACTTTCCCTCTTCCTTATAGTATACATATGTATATGTAAATATGTATGTGTGTATATATGTGTATATATACATATACTCACTTTTGGCATTAGTAGGAAATATTTTTTGTTATAATAGCTAAGATTTATTTTTGTAATAATAATTACAAAATATTTTTTGTAATAATAGCTCATTTTATTTTTGTAATAACAGCTAAGATTTATTTTGGCATTATTACATGCCAGACCCTGCATACCTCACATCAACTCATTTAATCCTCACAATGGCTTTAAATAGATATTATTATCACTATCTTACAATGAGGAAACTGAGACTCAGAAAGGCTAATTAATATACCAAAAATTACTAGAGGTTGTCAAAGCCAGGATTCAAGCTCCAACATGAGTGGAGAGCCTGTGTTAGTATATCAAATTTATTATCCCAGCAAAATAATGAGCATCCTGGGAACATTTGGGGAAGCACTGGGACATCTTACCTTGGCCAAAGTGAGTCAAGGCATTGCTGCAATTAAGTACCTATACAAATGAAAGGGTAGTCAAAGCTAACCGTTTCAATCTAAATATACACCACTCTATAAACCATCAAGTATAAGTGTTGCAAATTTTGGAAGTTTTATAAACTTCTCAAGGTCCTGGTTATAGAAAACATACAAAGAAGAAAATCAACAACCAGATGAACATAAAGAGTATGACCATGTTATTTTAAAGCATTTCAAGTATGTTTTATTTTTACCTGATTTCATTTCCACAAGTGTATTGTTATCAATTTCATGGTTGGCTTTTCCAGGCTGAGGCACTCGCAGTGGTATGATCTGAGGAACACACACTGAACCAGCAGTCATTTTCCCTGCTTACATTTTTAAAAAAGTAGATGAAAATAAATTCCAATGGCCACATATATTTGAACACACATACTGAAGAGAAGTACCTCATTAAAATACAGTAAAGCTGTAAAAACTAAAGAGAATACTATTACTATATCATCTAAAAATATTATTCAACTTTTATTTGAAATAATTATTGCTTCAGCTATATTTTTGCTATTGAGGTCTTCTGTGGAGTTTTGATTATCAGGTAAGTAAATTATTACCTTACTCCTGGGAAAAGAGCATGAATGAATGAGATGTTGGAAAGGAATTACTTTTTTAAATATATTTTTTAATTGATTTCAGAGAGGAAGAGAGAGGGAGAGAGATAGAGACCTCAATGATGAGAGAGAATCATTGATTGGCACACTCCGCACTGGGGATCGAGCCTGCAACCCGGGCATGTGCCCTGACCAGGAATCGAACTGTGACCTCCTGGTTCATAAGTCGATGTGCAACCACTGAGCCACACCGGCTGGGCAAAGGGAATTATTTTAAACTAGAGGCCCGGTGATGGATTCGTGCACTGGTGGGGTCACTCAGCCTGGCCTGCGGGGATCAGGTCGAAACTGGCAGTTTGACATCCCCCGAGGGGGTCCCAGAGTGCGAGAGGGCACTTTGCAAAGTTGCTGTTGCTCAGCAGCTCCTGTGTTGAGCGTCTGCCCCCTGGTGGTCAGTGCACATCATAGCTACCAGCAGGTCGGCCGGTCAGCCAGTTGGCCAGTCGCTTAGGCTTTTATATATATAGATGAGCGAATTAAATGAACGCATCAGAACAGAGACCATGACTAATAATCTGGTCTGAGCTTCCTCTGAATCATTATCAGCCTTTCCTGCCTTTTATTCCTGTGCTACCTCTCTTGGCTTCAGGGCAAGTCATCATGCCAGAGAAACAGAAGTAACTTTATATGCAGCATGAAATGTTAATTTAGAGCCAGCTCTTTTGGGAAAGCTCCAGGTTCCAGGCCCTGCAGTTGTCACCAAGTAATTCTTGCATTTGAAAGCTGCAAAGAAACTTTAGAAGGATGACAGAGTATCAAACCTCAGCTGAAAGAAAGATGGCACCAATATAAAAAGTAAGCAACAAATACAAAAGTCTCCCACTCCATCTACTATATTTATAAATAATTATGTATGAGTGTGGAGGCCTTACTGACCTTTTCCCTGGACAGTGTCATAATTTTTAATATGCGAAGGATTCAGGAGGAAAAAACAACCGACACCTTAATATAGCAACCATTTCTCATCACTTTTCACCCTATTCAAATTCCAATGATTATGGATAGATTTCACTCAACATATTCATTCCATTTTTAGTGTTTACTTATTGCACCATCACTCTATTATTTACAATTTTCCACATACTTATATAATCTTATTTATCAATTTGTGGGTGGGTTTTAAGGATATTACTAGTTTCGGTGGTTGCAATTCTAAGTAATGCTGCTCTGAATATCTTGAGGTTTTAGTTTTGTCACAGACAGTATTCCCAAAAATGAGATAAACAAAGGGAGGAGTGAACTTAATGCCTGGTTACCATAGTTCCAGGATAGAGGTCAAGAATTTGAACTGCAAATACTGACAGATCACTAGCCCCTCGGAAAGGATGGCTGGCCTTGGGACACTTGCTCAAACTCACATTTCCATTTATGTGAGAGGCAGTTAAAATAAAAATAGTTGAGCCCTGCTGATGTGGCTCAGTGGTTGAGCGTCACCTGATGGATTCCTGGTTAGGGCATATGCCCTGGTTGCGCGCTCTATCCCCAGTAGGGGGCGTGCAGGAGGCAGCTGATCGATGTTTCTCTGTCGTCATCCATTTCTTTCTATCTCTCTCCCTCTCTCTCTAAAAATCAATAAAAACATATAAAGAAATAATATAAAATAAAAATACTTGAAAAATTACTTCAAAATAAAAATAGTTGTGGAGGGAGTAATTCGTGCGCAGTAACTAGGAGCTGCCTTTGGAAGGCCGGGGTGGCGAGTGGGCTCCAAGAAAGGGATCAAGAAGTAGACCAAATCCAACAGGCCCAAATGGCATTGTGGGGAAAACAGCACCCTAAACCCCCAACTCCATCCACCCACTCTCCGCCGCTCAGATCTGGAACCCCGACTGGTCCCGGGCCCCGCCCATCGGGGGCCGTCAGAGACTCTCTCTTCCTTACCGCAGGATTGAGGGAGGTCCTCCTCCTCCTCTCCGCAGGATTGAGGGAGGTCCTCCTCTTCTCCGCAGGATTGAGGGAGGTCCTCCCCCACCTCCTTGTCCTCCTCCTCCTCCACCTCTTCCTCTATCCGCGGCCACCAAGACAGAATTAGCCCCTCCGAGGTACCTCCGCCGTCCCCGGCCGGGCGCTCCACCTCTCACTGCGGGGGTACCTCCGCCGTCCGCAGGAGCTAGCCCACCTCTCACTGCCTCCTGCCTTCTCCTTGGTCAAGGTCTCGGTTACCACTGACGCTGCGAGCCTCGCCCCGCCTACTGAGAACCGAGCAGGCGATTGGCGGAAAAATGGCTTCCTAGCAACCAGCTCCACCCGTGACGTTTGACTGGGAGAGTGGTACCCGCAGGAACCGTAGGCGTCCGAGAACACGCCTTCTCAGAGGTTGGAAAATGCTAAAAAGTGGTGTCTCAACGCAGAATGAGGAAAGGAAGCTCGTTCGCCCGACAGGCATTGACATTCTGGAAGCAAGAATAAGAGGATGTAGGGGGAAAATGGTTAAAAAAAAAAAAAAGAATAAGAGGATGTAGCGGCGCCCGTGAGTGAGGCGGAGCAGGCGCGGAGTGGCCACCTCAAGCCAACAGACAAGGAAGGACCGGCTGCGACACGAGGAAGAAGGCCCATCGCCCGGGCATCGCTGGTTGCCAGGCCGCTACGCGCTTCTCACCCCGCTGGTGTAGGAACCGCGTCCTCATGGCTGAGGTGAAGGTGAAGCTGCAGCCGCCCGACGCGGATCCAGTAGAAATAGAAAACAGGTAAGTCAGTGGGTGAGGCTCGGTCCCCGGCGGGTCATTTGGGCAGCCGGATCCTTTCTCCGCGGACCGTCGGGAGATACCGGACAAGTTCAGTGAGCACGCAGGGAGTGGGTTGCCGGGTTTGGATCCCCTTCCCACCCCCGGAGAACAAAACTCTTAAAAAATTCCAAAGGAGTTCGACAGTTTGCAACTTTGTGTAGCTGTCCCGATGCTGCTGGGGAAGTTGTGATGATGCACTACCTCCCTGTGTGAAAGTGATCGACGCTCAGAAAGGAGATGGCGTTTTTACCTGCAGTGGTTCTCAACTTTCTGGCCCTTTAAAAACAGTTCCTCATGTTGTGACCCAACCATAAAATTATTTTCGTTGCTACTTCGTAACTGTAATGTTGCTACTGTTATGAATCGTAATGTAAATATCTGATATGCAGGATGGACTCAGGCGACCCCTGTGAAAGGGTCCTTCGACCGCCAAAGGGGTCGCGACCCACAGGTTGAGAACCGCTGAAAAGGCTTTAGGATGCATGTTCTGATCCAAAGTGGCTCTTGTCGCTGTGGGAACTCCCACGACTGGACGTTTGGGCGAAATTAGGGTGCAGTTTGTGATTACAAAGCTACATTAAACCACAAGTGGTTTCGGTGCGGAATTTAAGTCAAGATTATTGTGGGGCACCTAAAGCCTCTCAATTTTGTAATTCCCTAGCAGCGCACTACTATTGTTAGATTGCCACATGGTTTTTAAAGAACCCAATTTTTTCAAGCTATTATGAATAACATACGAGGATCCCATGACAGTGTGAATATTTGGGCTTATTTCTGTTGGGTAGGGATAATTCCCAAAACGCCCCAGTTGTGGTGAATTGTCATAAATGTTGGCTTCCCACCAGAAATACCTGATTTGCGTCCTGCTTGCAGACTTATGGCTGCCCAATACACTGTATCCTAACTTTGTGTACTTGCATCTGAGAAAATTGAAGTTGCAGCATTGATATTTTTTTCTGTGTTTTCATTTGACTTTTGTTCTAGTTTAGAATTCATATTAGTGAGAAAAAAAGTTTTCTTTAAATAATAATGCAAACATGTATTTTGAAAGCTTTGATTCAGACCTATCATAGAAACCCAGACTGTCTGCTAAATGTGAAGACACCACAATTTCAATTTTTTCTGCGGCTGAGGTGAAAGTGAAGCTGCAGCCACCTGACGTGGATCCAGTAGAAATAGAAAACAGGATTATAGAATTATGTCACCAGTTCCCTCATGGAATCACAGACCAAGTAATTCAAAATGAAATGCCTCATATAGAAGCTCAGCAGCGGGCAGTGGCAATCAATAGACTGTTGTCTATGGTAAGGTGAATCCAACTAGTTAATGTAATTACATTTTTAAGTTAACATTGTCATTGCTTCCTATTATTAGTCATGAAAACATTGGAAGAGCCTGGCCGGTATTGATGCTCAGTAGTTGAGCATCAACCTATGAACCAGGAGGTCACGGTTCGATTCCCAGTCGGGGCACATGTCCGGGTTGTGGGCTCAATCTCCAGTGTGGGGCATGCAGGAGGCAGCCAGTGGATGAGTCTCCCACATCATTGATGTTTCTATCTCTCTTTCTCTCCCTTCCTCTCTGAAATCAATAAATGTAAAAAATAAAAGCACTGTTATTTAAAAAAAAACACACACACATTGGAAGGTGTGTTAGGTTGTGACTGATAAGATTCTAAACCAGGAAACAGCTCAGACTGCTTTATTTGTTAACCTAATTGCCATTAAGATACATACAGGCGCATAGGCATAGTTTCTTCTGACCTTCTGTTTGCTTCCTACTCCTGGTGTTGGCCATTCCCTGTGAAACACATCCCCCTGATTTTTCTGTGAGTCATCACAGAGCCAACTCATTAACGTATCACTCTCCACAATCTCACCCTGAGCATTTCAAGAGGCAGGAATGAGTCCAGATAAATGTCACCAGTGCTGGGTCCCTGGGAGGAAGTGCAGCCTCAGCTCCCAATGACAGCAGTGGGGGTTTTTTTCAGTGAAGCCCTTCTACCTATTCTTACCTTTTCTGATTTCCTGGAGCCCTAATGTCATTCTCTACTGTCCTAGTGATACCCCCTGTTCTAAATCTACCTGTTTCTCCTTCCTTTCCCCTATCATCAAAATTCCCATGTCCTGAGAGCATTTCAGTTGGTCTTAATAGCAATTAGGTAAAATATTTCTATACTAAGTAATCATCTGAAGGCTGGTTTGCTTTATTTTAATTATTATTACTGATTTTTTTTTAGAGGGAGGAAGGGAGAAAGAGAGAGAGAGAAACATCAATTTGTTGTTCCACTTACTGATGCATTCATTGGTTGTTTCTTGTACGTATGTGGTTTATCAGGACGACACTCTAACTAACTGAGCTACCTGGCCAGGGCTAAGGCTGATTTGCTTTTTTAAATCTACCAGCTTTGTTGGATTTCTAAGGGCTCTGGATATGGAGGTTTGAGGACAAGTAAAGTTTCTGTTAAAATGTTCCCTTCAGCCCTAACTGGTTTGGCTCAGTGAATAGAGCATCGGCCTGCGGACTGAAGGGTCCCAGGTTCAATTCCAGTCAAGGGCATGTACCTTGGTTGCGGGCACATCCCCAGTGGGGGGTGTGCAGGAGGCAGCTGATCAATGTTTCTCTCTCATTGATGTTTCTAACTCTCTATACCTCTCCCTTCCTCTCTGTAAAAAATCAATAAAAATATATTTTTTTAAAAATGTTCCCTTCAACCTACTAGTTCAGGGTTTGGCAAACTTTTTGTATAAAGGGCCTGATAGTATATGTTTTAGGCTTTGCAGGCCATTTGGTTTCTGTTATAATAGATAACTCTTCAAGAAAGTAGCTATGGCCCTGACCGGTTTGGCTCAGTGGATAGAGCGTCGGCCTGAGGACTCAAGGGTCCCAGGTTCGATTCCAGTCAAGGGCATGTGCCTTGGTTGCGGGTACATCCTTGGTGGGGAGTGTGCAGGAGGCAGCTGATCGATGTTTCTCTCATCGATGTTTCTAACTTTCTATCCCTCTCCCTTCCTCTATGTAGAAAATCAATAAAATATATTTTTTTAAAAAAAGAAAGAAAGAAAAAAGTAGCTATGGTCCACACATAAACAAATGGGCGTGGCTGTGTCCCAATAAAACTTTATTTATAAAAACAAGCAGTGAGCCAGATTGCTGGCCCTTGTTTTAGCACCAGGGAAAAAAGGACTCTTGATGATTTCTAGTCATTTAATTATGATGAAGGTCTTCAGCTCCAGGAAAGATAGAGGAAGGGATGCTGGGAAGTTGTGGCAATAGAAAATGTTTTTGTCCTTTGACCACTCTTTCAACCCTTTCCTTTCTATCTGAAAATCATCCTCAGTACCTCCCTCTCTTTCACTATCTCTGTGACTGACCCCACCTACTGCCAGTCCTGTTGGCTATAGGCTCTAGGCAGTGGTGCAGCTATTGAAGAATTTTAAGCAGGAGTAATTATCAATAAATCACAAGTTATTACTGATTTTGCCTCGTAAATAAATATCAAATTTGTCCCCCTATTTCCATTCCTACTATCTCTGCATGTGTTCTGGCTCTTGGCTTTTACCTGGACTATTACAGTGCATCCTAACTGGCTCTCCTGGCTCCATCTGCCTCAGAGCACAGTCTGATTTGTCTCAAATATAGATCTGACCAAGTCACTTCCCCACCAGAAATACTTCTTCCAGTGCGAGAAATTTAAGTCAAAACTCATGGGTTGACCACAGTGAGTCTCTGCCTCCCTTACCTATCTCCTCTTTTGCCATCGTGTGTCTCAAAAGTTAGGTTTCAGAGGGACCACATCATGCTGTTGCATGTCTCAGGTCCTTTGCTCATGCTGTCTTCCCTGCTTAGAAGGCCTTTCTTCCCTTTCTTCACAGACTAACCCCTCATTATCCTCTAAGACTCAGCTCTGCTGTTGTCTCCAGGAAGCCTCCCTGAATCCCACAGTGGGCCATAGCTTCTTCTCTGAGAGCCCATCCCACCCATTACTTACTTCTATCTTAACGCCAGCCAGATGGTAGTGAAGTTAGGTGTATGATTCGCTTTTAGAATTCATGTTCGTACCCACAAACAACAATCATAGTACTGGTTCATTAAATGTTCATAGATTGAGTTAAATGACTGAATGGAACCTCTAAATTGAGCTTTGTGGTTCAGTTTTGCCACTTAGTGGGGTCTGGGGAGGGAGGGTATTACTGTTCAGCCATATGTAAACCCATTTCCAAATCATGGGTCTGCCCAGTCTTAACATGAGAATGGGGCCTCTCTTAGCCACGTCTTCCCCGAACTGCCAGAAGCCCAGTGGTACAGCCATCGGGGTGCTCCTAAGTTCAGACCCAAGGAAATTTAGAAGTATGTTAAGACATCCTTTATTTTACTTTTCACGTGTTACAGAAAAACAAAACTGCGGGTCTTTTATTCATTGGTTAACTCTTCTGCCTAATTTTCATGTAACAAATAGAAATCACACATATCAGTAAATGTCACTATTAACTTTGTAAAGTTTAATCATTGTGTTAAAAAATGTTTTTACATGTTAGTTTCTATTTGAACTTTATATTATGTAAATTATATTTTATTTGTATTATACTTATTTATATTTATTGAATTTGTTTTAGTTTGAATCACAATTTATTGAGGACAAGTGAACTTTCTGTTAAAATGTTCTAAAGATGCGCCCTGACCGGTTTGGCTCAGTGGATAGAGCGTCGGCCTGCGGACTCAGGGGTCCCGGGTTCGATTCCGGTCAGGGGCATGTGCCTTGGTTGCGGGCACATCCCCGGTGGGGAGTGTGCAGGAGGCAGCTGGTCGATGTTTCTCTCTCATCGATGTTTCTGGCTCTCTTTCCCTCTCCCTTCCTCTCTGTGAAAAATCAATAAAATATATTTTTTTAAAAATGTTCTAAAGATGCTTGTTTATAATTCTTTACACGTTGATTATATAACCAAGCCAGGATCTAGCATATAAGTAATTGTTAGATATTAATATTTTAGAAAATGATGAGATAAAGAGCTAAATTTAAAAAATGCACTGTATGTGATAGGGAAAAACTTAAATCTCAAGTTAAGAACTGACAAATAACTATGGGAGGTAGGACATTTAGTCTGTGTAAAATATTAAAGAATGCATTAGCATTTGTCATTAGATTTGATGTATCTCCAAAGTAATTCAGTGCTATTTCCTATCTTTAAAAATTTTAGGGTCAGTTGGATCTCTTAAGGAGCAATACAGGCCTTCTGTATAGAATAAAGGATTCTCAGAATGCTGGGTAAGCACATAATCATATCATTTTAAGAAAACTTTGATTATTACCAAAGTAATACATGTTTTTGGAAGAAAGCCAATACAGAATTGCATAATGTAAACCTCTTGCATATCATCCCTGCCTCCTATCGTGAGTTCCATTTCCCGGAAATAACTGCTTATAGTAATTTGGTAAATATTTTTTCTTCTAGATATATAAATACATATAGATGATTATATATTTATATATAATCTCTCTTTTTTTCTTTTTTTAACAAAAATGGGATCATTCTATTCATACTGTCTTGCAACTTGTTTTTTTCACTTACTCTGTCTTGGACATCTTTTCATTATGGTACATACAGCCCTGTCTCATTCTTTTTAAGGTAAGTCTTTATTTTGGTAAATAAGTCAATGTGATGGCCTTGTCTGCTAATTCATTGAAGTAGTCATGTAGATTATTAGATTATCCTGTACCTCTTTGCCTTCTTAATTCTACTTTATTCCCCTGCAGTAAAATGAAGGGATCAGATAACCAAGAAAAACTAGTATATCAGATCATAGAGGATGCAGGAAATAAAGGTAAGCATGTGAAGGAAGAAGGAGAAAAAACATTGACTTTGGACCAGATATAGGGACTGAGATTCTATCTTCCCGGGGAATGGATCAGTGTCTGTGCTGCTACTTATGTAAAAAGGAGAGGAAAATAA
>NW_005370838.1:1143608-1159383 GCF_000412655.1 Myotis brandtii | reverse complement strand
TTTACAATTGTGAGTATGCGAAACGGTGTATTCTTATATTGTTCATTAATTATTGTATTATTTTCCATATGAACAACTGTAAACCTACTTTTGGTTCACACTAGGATTCTAAGAAATTTCTATATAAACTAGAACATATAACATATATTGTTTTAATATTTTTGTTACTTTATGTGAGATTCTTGCCTCTATGACACTTAATTTTTCCAATAGCTATGCCCTAGCAATATATAGATACCTATTTTTGCTGGTTTTGGTATGAGATATAAGCAATGGGATTATAAACATAAATCCTATAGTTTTCAACTTATTTTACTTTACTTTCTTATAGGAATATGGAGCAGAGACATCCGGTATAAAAGTAATTTGCCATTAACAGAAATTAACAAAATTTTTAAGAATTTGGAAAAGTAAAAAGCTTATCAAAGCTGTTAAGTCTGTAGCAGTGAGTAATTTTCTCTTTTCTTCCAAATGTTTATTATATATATTGCTCCAACTATATTTCAGGTTTTTATTGTTCTTTAAGCTGTGTTGTGATTTAAAACAACTGATCAAAACAAGATTTTTTTAAAATTTAGCTCATAATTGGTTTGGAGATGCTACTTAGATATGTAACTTCTTACCCACTCAAAAATCTAAAGCTAATTTACTCTATTCAGGAGAGAATTTTTGGAATCTTGAACATTTTTCCTGGATTTTGTGATGTGTAAGAATTTAATTCATCCTGGTATATTAGATTACTCATTGAACAAATATCTACATGTGCTTGCTATGTGTCAGGCACTGTTCTGGGTGCTTGCGATACATTAGTGAATAAGTCAGAGAAAGATCTCTGCCTTGGTGGATCATCTCTTCTAGCACATAGTGTTTCTCCTCCTCATCCCACCCTACCCATCACATCCTTCAGGGGCTCTATGCTCCAGAGCTGTGTCCATCAGGGACATCTGCTGCTGACCTCACTGATTTTAGTATCAGAGGAGCCAAAATTCCCCTATATTAAAGTTTGCTTGAACACATATTTCAACATATAAGAATTTAATATTCATGCAAATTGATGCAGGCACTATGGAAAACACTAGAGAGGTTCCTCTAAAAATTAAAAAATGGAACTGCCTTATGATCCAGCAATTCTACTTCTGGGTATATATCCGAAGAAACCAAAAACACTAATTCAAAAGAATATATGCACCCCTATGCTCATTGCATTATTTATAATAGCAAAGATATGGAAGCAACCTAGGTAGACGAGTCGATAAAAAAACAGTGGTAGCCCTGACCGGTTTGGCTCAGTGGATGAAGCGTCGGCCTGCGGACCCAAGGGTCCCGGGTTCGGTTCCGGTCAAGGGCATGTACCTTGGTTGTGGGCACATACCCAGTGGGCTGTGTTCAGGAGGCGGCTGATCGATGTTTCTCTCTCATCGATGTTTCTCACTCTCTATCCCTCTCCCTTCCTCTCTGTAAAAAATCAATAAAATATATTAAAAAACTAAAAACAAAAAAACAGTGGTAATATATATAATGGAATAATTGCCATTATAAGAATAGAATCTTACCATTTGGGACAGACCTAGAGAGTATTATGCTAAGTGAAAGAAGTCAGATAAAGACAAATATATGATTGTACTTATATGTGGAATCTAAAGAACAAAATACGTAAAAAAAAAAATAAAGAACAAAATACATGAATAAATAAAACTGAAACGGACTCACAGATACAGAGAACAAATTGATGGTTGCTAGAGGGGAGGGAGTTTGGGGGACTGGGTGAAAAGGAAAAGGGATTAAGAAGAACAGATTGATAGTTACAAAATAATCACAGAAATGTAAAGTATAGTATAGGGCCGTGGTTGGCAAACCGCGGCTCGCGAGCCACATGCGGCTCTTTGGCCTCTTCAGTGTGGCTCTTCCAAAAAATAACACGTGCGGGTGCGCACATACAATGCAATTGAAACTTCGTGGCCCATGCGCAGAAGTCGGTATTTTGTGGAAGAGCCACACTGAAGGGGCCAAAGAGCCGCATGTGCCTTGCGAGCGTGGTTTGCCGAGCCGCAGTTTGCCAACCACTGGTATAGGGAATATAGTCAATAATGTAATAACTATGTATGATGCCAGGTGGGTACTTGAAATATCGGGGGATCACTTGTAGGGTATATGATTATCTAACCACAAGGCTGTACACCTGAAACAAATATAAAATAATATTGAATGTCAACTGTAATTGAAAAATTAAATAAAATAAAAAAACATCAGGTGAATAAAAAACATCAGGCCAAAGAAAAATGATTTGATAATTCATTTGATTTTATTTATAAATGATATTTATGTCATACCACTCCCTAAGTTAGAATATTATTTCTGTTTCACATTTTTAATAGGTAAGTTCCAGTATATACAGAAGTAAAGAAAATAATATAATGAATCCCCACATACCCATCTCCTAGCTTCATTTCTACAATTCTCCTATATCTGTATTTTTAATAGCTTTATTGAGATATTTACATATTACAAAATTAATTCTCTTAAAGGGTATGATTCATTGGGTTTTAGTGTACTCACAGGATTGTGCAGCCATCACACTCTTCTAATTTTAAAACATTTTCCTCACCCCAACATGTGACCTCACTAGCAGTCACTCCCCAACCTCCTTGTCCCAAGGCCCTGACAACCACTAATGTATGTTCTATCTCTATAGATTTGCCTTTTCTGGACATTTCCTATAAATGGAATCATATGTGTGGTTTTTTGGGTCTGGCTTCTTTCACTTAGCATGATATTTTCAAGGTTGCAAACCAAGTAGTATAAATATTCCTAAGTCCATACCGGTAGATGTTTGAATAAATAAATGGGACAGATCAGACAAATCCATACAGAAGAATTCCAAATTTATATAGACACTCCACCCTAAAGAGAGTAGAGCATAATTCCTAATCCTTAATTGTGGGTGATGCATGGTAACTTTCTTCCAAGGAAAGGGCAGGGGAAAAAGTAACTACAGTGTACCTTTAGCCAGGTGATTAAGGTTAATGTCAACACTGATAAGTCATATTGAGGACAATCATCACTTGGTGACAATCAGATACCCTTGATATGATGTGATAAGAAGGTCATTTGATCTCTGTGATCTTTCTTCCAGTCTAATCATCAGAAAAACATCAGATCAAATCCCAGTTAAGGGCATCCTACAGAATACCTGACCAGTAATTCTCAAAACTGGCAAGTTCATCGATAATAACACTTAAAAACTGTCACAACTAAAATTTGCCTAGAAGACATGACAACTAAATCTAATGTGGTATCTTGGGGAGAAAAATGGACCAGAAAAAATGACATTATGGAAAAACTAAGGAAATATGAACAAAGTGTAGATTTTAGTTCATAATAATATATCAATATTGGTTTGTTGTAACAAATATACCCTATTAATGTAAGATGCTAATAATAGGGGAAACATCACAAGGTAAATGGAATTCTATACCATTTTCACAATAATTCTGTGAATCTAAAACTCTAAAATACAATGTTTTGAGCTTTTCTCAAATCTAGTTTTGGGGAATTAGCTTATAAGCACATCTTCTGTGCATGCTTTTTCCTAGCTCAAAACAAAAAAGGTGTATATGCTTCACAACCTGCAGCCTGACTAGTCTGTGACTGGTGAAGCCTGGTACAGTGACCAGGATTTTGAATCTGAATTTGTAGAGGTGCTTAACCAACAGTGTTTTAAGTTCCTACAAACCAAGGTAAGGCATAATTGAGTAAACAATCATTTCTTTTTAAGTTCCTTCATAATGTTTAATTTTGTAGGTCTTGTTTTATAGGCATTAAATTGGTAATTTTTACTTAACAAAATATGTTCTGTTGATTTCACTTTGTATAAATTGTATTCAGAAAACAGTAGTGTTCTTGCTGAGATTTATGTGTCTATCCTTATAGGCAGAAACAGCCCGAGAAAGCAAACAGAATCCAATGATACAAAGAAATAGTTCATTTGCTTCATCACACGAAGTATGGAAATATATCTGTGAATTGGGGATCAGTAAGGTCAGAACTCAGTTTCTAATTTTAATCTTATTTTTAAACTTATTTATCATAGTGGTATAGTTTACAGTATATGCCAAACATATTTGACCCATACCCTTTTTTCAGGTGATAACCTGTGAATATTCTGCAGAACACACTTTGAGAAAGTACTATCCTGAGCCTGTTAGGCAAAGTTGGTCATTGCCATTGGCATTGTCGGAACTGTGTGTATTTGGGTTTGGGAGATAGTGCAGCAGAGCAGAGCCTGGTAGTACACTTCACTTTCAGAAGTTTGTTCTGACTTTCTCAGGCACATTTCAATGTATGTGCCAAACAGTCATCACATCAGCTGTCATTTATTGGTATTTTCCTTCTTATGAGAAATATGATGGGATCGGCATATTTTTTGAAGACCTTTACATAAGGTCCTATACATAAGGAAACTGTGCTGAATGCTTTTCATGATCAAAGAAGAAATTGAAGTGAACAATTGGACAAGTCATTTTTCATTTCCCAGATTTTTCACTTATAAAAAAACTAGTGATTTTGACTAAAGACTGTTCTATGTCTAAAGTACTTTCTGCTCAAGCATTTTATAAATCTCCATCCAGTTCTTGCCAAACTTGACTTTATAAGACTTCTAGGTATTACATTAAAGAGCAAAGATATCAAACTCAGTTTGAGGTAAGATTTCTGTCCCTAGCATTTGAGTGGTTTGTGCTAACTTGGATCATTGTTCAGCCTCTTTGTGTTTTCGATGACTTGTTTTTAACTCCCTCCAAAAGAATGTGTCTTTGTCCTTTTTGTTTCCTTTTTAATATATCCCCTTTACAGGTAGAGTTGTCCATGGAGGACATTGAAACCATCTTGAATACACTCATATATGATGGGAAAGTGGAGATGACTATCATCGCTGCAAAGGAAGGCACAGTTGGCAGTGTAGACGGACACATGAAACTGTACAGAGCAGTCAATCCAATCATCCCACCTACGGGCTTGGTCCGGGCTCCCTGTGGACTCTGCCCGGTGAGTTCAAGAGGCTTCACGTTACACTTGACTACCTCTAAGTGCAAATGCCACATAACATACCAGCAAGCACACCCCAGTTCTCTGACTCTCAGGGTTGACCAAAATTACTCAAACCTCCATGTAATCTTGATATTTAATGAACAAATCATTGCCTTACATAAGAGATCTGTGTTTTCTGCTCTTAGCCCTAAAATGGACAATTTTTGACAACTATTAATCATTTAACCTAAGTAGTGTGAGAGATGAGATTTGTTGAGAACGTACCATAGTCAGACGTGGTTTTGAAGATTTATGTGATTTCATTTAATCCTCCTTATGTCCCTTTGAGAGCTACTGGTGTTATTTTCCCTTAAGTAGGAGGGAACTTAGGCTAAGAAAGACCTAAGAGCATGTAGCTTAGAAGTAACAACCAGGATTCAAACTCAGAGGTAATGTTCTGTCCCCTGCAATATGCCCAAGTACTATTCATTCATTCATTCCCATATAGTTTATGAGTGCCAATTGTGTGCTATAGGGACTGCTCCAGCCCTCATCGCATTTATATTCATGGGCTGCTAGTCTGTGTTTTATTTCATTACTAGAGACCCGATGCATGAAATTCGTGCAAGAGTAGGCCTTCCTTCCCCCTGCTGCTGGCACCGGCTTCCCTCTGGTACTCAGGACCCAGGCTTCCCTTGCAGCCCTGGCTTCGTCTGGAAGGATATCCGGTCTAATTAGCATATTATGCTTTTATTATTATAGATACTGGCCCTTTTCTATATATCTAAGCATTCTATGCCATGGTTTCAATTACTAGAAAAAAGGCTAGCATATTGGAAATTCTTTTCGGCACCTTTCACAAAAAGGAAAGTAGCTAAACGGGAAACATTTGGTTAGTCAAAACTAAGTCATTCCTATGTATAGATCTCCCTTGTATTCCTGTGGTACACGCTGATAGCCTTTTCCCCAGTGGGCAGGTGAACATGGTCATCTTAATGCTGTAGTAAAAGGTTTGCCATTGAGTAACTTTATGATCACAGAGCAGGCCTAATTACAATGTGTCCTTAAATACAGACCTAATCTCCTTCAGTTTGAAAGTTTTGTTTTTAATAGTGCTTTACGTAAATGGTTGGGTCTTGGATAATTCCTTAATAGAAATTTGAGATATAGTTGACAGTTAATTTTACTTTATTAGTATAATAATTTTTTTAAAATTTCAGTTTGAATATTAACATTTTTCTGTTTTAAAGGTTTTTGACGACTGCCATGAAGGTGGTGAGATTTCACCATCTAACTGTATTTACATGACAGAATGGCTTGAATTTTAATAGAGAGCGGAACTTTATATGACATCTTTCAAATGAAGTTACTTTGGGAGCAAGTAATTTAACTCATGATGGAACATCAAATTCCCTTGAAAGCAAACTTCACAATAATGGATACAGACTTACTGCTATGAAAATATATTTTTTAAATCTATGAAGACTAAATTTATATTGGTAGAGTAGCCACCAGAATATGAAGCAGGTAAGTGAAATCCATTCTTTAATAAAATACTTTGAAGTTCTGGAGGACAAGCTTTCAAGACTTGACTGTCCAAGAAAAAAGAAGCCAACAAATGCATATTTACCAATGGATAATGGCTAGAGCCTAAAAATGCTTGTTTTGAAGCTATTTATTAAGGTCTTCATTGGAGATTGTTTATATCTGGTTCAGTATCACCATTTCTGTTTTCTCAATGGTTCCACTGAGAAGAAATTAAAACAGGAAAGGCAGGAATAGCAGACCAGTCTGTGCAAACTTGGGGTGTGAATGGAGAGGATAGTTGGAACATCCTTTTCCACATTCTGTTCCTTTTTATGTCAGATATTCTTGCCCTAGCTGGTTTGGCTCAATGGATAGAGTGTTGGCCTGCGGACTGAAGGGTCCCAGGTTCAATTCTGGTCAAGGGCACATGACTGGGTTGCAGGCTCAATCCCCAGTAGGGGGCGTGCAGGAGGCAGCTGATTAATGATTCTCTCTCATCATTTATGTTTCTATCTCTTCCTCCCTGAAATCAATAAAAATGTCTTTAAAAAAAAAAGAAAGGTTCTGCCCTGACCGGTTTGGCTCTGTGGATGGAGCGTCGGCCTGCGGACTGAAAGGTCTCAGGTTCGATTCCGGTCAAGGGCATGTACCTTGGTTGTGGGCACATCCCCAGTAGGGGGTGTGCAGGAGGCAGCTGATCGATGTTTCTCTTTCATCGATGTTTCTAACTATCCCTCTCCCTTCCTCTCTGTAAAAAACCAATAAAATATATTTAAGAAAAAAAAATATTCTTTTGGAGGATTATGCCACTGCATTTACCTCAAACCTAAATGATGACTATTGTCAAGGATGTTTTCAGTCCATAAATATTATTATTCTCATCCAAAGGATTTTTTTCTCTAGACCTTCTTTGTTAAAGTCTTACAAGTTCACTCTGTGGCTAAGTTGTATTATTTAATAGAATTTTTCCTATATTATTATTTAAGTAACATTAAAACTAAAAATAATCCATTGCCCTGCACTCACACTTTATTTTGGGAAGGGGTACCATTCTTCTGTTCTTGTCCTGTTTTAGACTTGTTTCTTTTCCTTATTCTGTTCTAAAACTCATATCTAAACTGAGCAGAAAGCCATTGTCATTGTCCTTAGTTCTAATACCACTTTCAGTTCCATTCTTTAGACATAGAAAATACTAGCTTACTAGTATTCAATGTGTTGCACAGATGTTAGCTGGAGGGCTTTTTAGGTTCTCAGCTGTTGTATTTTCCCTTTTAACTCCATTTAAAAGTTTCTGTGTTGCCCTGGGGGCAGTGTAAGTTGGTTGAACATCACCCCATACACAGAGAGGTCACCAGTTCAATTTCCAGTAAGGGCACAGGCCCAGGTTGCAGGCTTGATCCCCGGGGGGGAAGAGGGGGGGCTGATTGATGGCTCTCATCTATGTTTCTCCCTCTCCCTTTCTAAAAGCAATAAAAACATAAACGTGCCTGGCCTGTGTGACTCAGTGTTTGAGTGTCAACCTAAAGGTCACGGTTTGATTCCCAGTCAGGGCTCATGCCCAGGTTGCGGGTTCAATCCCCAGTCGGGAGCATGCTGGAGACATCATTGATGTTTCCATCTCTCTCCCTTCCTCTCTGAAATCAATAAAAATATATTTTATAAAAAAGTTTCTGTGTCTAGGCCAAAAGTGTGATACCAGCTACTCCTGAGGCCTGAGTTCAAACACTAGTTTGGAGATACTCTTAAGTCAGGGGTGGGGAACATCCAGCAAGAGGGCTGTATAAGGTCCACAAAACCATTTGGTGTGGCCCTACCAAGGCAATTATGGGGAGGACTCAAAATTCAGTAAATCTAGGAGTGTAAATTTATCAACAAATTTATATTAAGTGAATGATGTTATAAATATCCATATGGCCCTTAGCAAAAAAAAGGTTCCCCAGTCCTGCTAAGTGGACAACCAGAAGGGTTATTTTGAAATAAATGGGATTAGTAAAATAAATTCAGTTCAATAACCAATTTTTAAGAATCAAATTCTGTGGCCACTATACAGAATTAGCATTAGATGACACTAGCTCTTTGAAACAAATATCACTTTAAGTATTGGATATATATAAGATAGAATCTGGGAGCCTGTAAACTACAGGTTTCTCTTCTATCCCCAGTGAGAGTTGGGATGGTAATATCTGTCCTTCCTGGGACCTGGCCTATCACAGAGGCATAGTCTTATTTAATAAGCAAACTGAACTTAGAGGAGAATTAGCATTGGAGAGCAGGAACCAGTTATAAATATAGACTTTGCATTATGTCTTGATTTTTTTTTTCCAAAGATTTATTTTTAAAGCTTACAATCAATGGCTAAAACATAAAAGTATCCCTTGCCTCACTAGAATAAAGATTCTCTTTAAACATTTTTTTCATAGCATGTTTTAAATTCTGAAAATTAACTGAAGGAGAAAAGAGACAATTTAAAAATACAGCACCTTCAATGATAAATGTATATTTATGTACAGGAGTAAACTTTGACCAAAACAAATAGTGGGGTTCTATACTCATGACAACACCAAAACAAGTTGTGAGTGAAGTACTAATCCTTACAGTTGATTTTCATTTAATATAAGGTATTTTGCTCACCTGAGAATAGATATTCCCTGGAGTCTGGCAAGGCCTTGCTATGGTTAATAATGAGCTACTGCCGAAACCGGTTTGGCTCAGTGGATAGAGCGTCGGCCTGCGGACTGAAGGGTCCCAGGTTCGATTCCGGTCAAGGGCATGTACCTTGGTTGCGGGCACATCCACAGTGGGAGATGTGCAGGAGGCAGCTGATCGATGTTTCTCTCTCATCGATGTTTCTAACTCTCTATCTCTCTCCCTTCCTCTCTGTAAAAAGTCAATAAAATATATTAAAAAAAAAAAAATAATGAGCTACTAGTATATACAGTCAAACATGAGAATCTATGATTTGATGGCTTATTGATGTTTCTCATCGATCTTTCTCCCTCTCCCTCTCTAAAATCAATAAAAACATAAAATAAAATAAAGTTTCTGCCCAGCATGCCTGACTCAGTGTTTGAGTGTCGACCTATGAACCAGGGGGTCACGGTTTGATTCCCAGTCAGGGCACATACCCGGGTTGTGGACTTAAACGAATAGTTTATGTGGGATTCTTCCATGAAGCTTCTCTGATCTTAGTTTGGTGAGTAAGTTTTATGGAGCCATGATTTTTATGATAACCAACTAAGCAAACTAGTTAAGTAATTTCAAGTTGAGTCATATTAGATGGTGGGTCAGGGAAGAATATAAAATACATGCCCTAGACTCCAGTGCTGTCCAGTTGTACTTTCTATAATTGTTTGAGGCAACATTTAGGGATCGTAATAGGCAAAAGTTGTTGAGAAATGAAAAGGTTAAATTATATATATATCATGATCAGAAGAAAAATGGGAAATGAAAGAGATCTAAAGAACCATGGGAGTTAAAAAGTAGAACTCTACAGAATAAAAACTTGAGGAATGGAAGGATTATTTTAAAAAATAAGACTAACAAAATCCGAATTGTTTCCATGATTTTATCTTTTGACATTATGTTCATTTCTCAGGCTTTATAGGGAATCTTTTAAGGCACCTGGCTAAATTAATAATTATGGTAGAGGCCACAAATGGATGGCTTGGACTTTTGTGTGTGTTGCACTGTTTGTAAATTTTTTATTTATACTGTACTTGCCAACTAATCCATATGTACATATGGAATATATATATGCATATATATATTCCCTAAATATAAAAACCATTGTATAAAGTTTTTTCCTCAAAAAAATCAGAAATTTGGCCACACATTCCCACATGACATGAGTTCTCCACATAGCCCTTATCCTCCCAACTGTGGTCTTACACAAATAAAATTGACTTCTCATACTCCCTGCCTAACCCTTGCAGATCCCTGCCTCATAGCATCCTTATATTTCATTGTCTCAACCTGTTTGAAGGACCGGGGGTTGGGGGGCAAAGTGTCAAAGGTGAAGGCCCTAGTCTGGGTTTAATATCTTGGGCCAGCTCAAAACAGCAGCTAGTGTTTTGAGCTCTAAGCCAACACTCTAGACCAGGGATGGGCAAACTTTTTGACTCGAGGGCCACAATGGGTTCTTAAACTGGACCGGAGGGCCGGAACAAAAGCATGGATGGAGTGTTTGTGTGAACTAATATAAATTCAAAGTAAACATCATTACATAAAAGGGTACGGTCTTTTTTTTTTTTTAGTTTTATTCATTTCAAACGGGCCGGATCTGGCCCGCGGGCCGTAGTTTGCCCACGGCTGCTCTAGACCTTTAGTCATGTTTTCTTTCTCCAACAAAACAAATTTTACTTTAAAGAGGAGGAGTACAACTCTTATACATCAAATTTATTTAGTTTTCATCTGGGCTGGAAATCAGGAAACCTGGGTTCCATTTGTGTCTTACTCACTTTGGATGGTTAACGTGTCCTTAAGGTCCCTTATCATAAGGAAAATACTGCTTTAATTCATAGCAATTTGGAAAGAGATAGATTCTATGGAAAATGGAAATGCTACTTGTAACTTAGTTTGAACATTGAAACTTGTGTTTGTTTTTTAGGCATTTTTGATGATTTACCTATAATCTGATCATTGCTCTACTATATTGGTATGCAGAATAGCAGAAATCATTCTTTTTGTGCTGACTCTTTCAGCATAGACTTTACCACATCAATCAGTTCGGGAAACTCCGTCTTCTGAAAGTGGCCACGGTCAGTGAATTTGTAAAATTTGGCTTCCAAACTATCTGCCACTTCTTGTTGTTCCTCCCAGGGTAGGAAAGGATCATCAGTGGAGCCAAACTGCACAATGTGAGGGCAGTTGGCTTTGATCTTCTCCCACTGCCAGGGGCGGTTGAAGTAGCCTAAGGAGAAAAATATATATAACCTATCAGTGCCAATGGATAATTTCTATTCTAGCCATTCTGAAATAACTAGTCTAGACCGTAGCAGACACACAAAGAATCAGAACCTAAGTGGTTTTCTGATCTGTAGGGCTTGATATCATAGGTGTTAGGGCCAAAGGTGATCCTGAGTGGGGGGGGGTGAAAGGATTGAGAAAAGACAGACAAGGGAATGAGAGCTGGGTCTCGGTGGGATGCTGCTCCCTGATGAGACAACGCCAGCACCCACAAGCCGTGTTTTTATTTTATAGCAGATGCCAGGAGGCAAAGTAGGGGGGTGATCAAGTTGTTTACAGCATTCTCGTGAGTTTCAACCTCACTTAACTACATGCACCCGAACTCTATCACAAGGCACGTGGGGCCACGTGTTCGGACCATAGGTTCAAGCTTACAACCATAGCTGTTGGCTATAATTGTGCTGGGAGGGCCCTGCCCTCCAGCTGGGACTTGCACGTGGCAATGAGAGGACCCTGTCCTTTCATTAGTCCGAGGCTTGAACCTGGCCAAAACACTGTAGCCGCGCCCCACAATAGGTACTTGTGAAAGGGAAGTATGGCTCATATACAGTCAGGCCTCGAGGGTTCAATTCTAGACCATGGATTAGAAATGGTTACAAGCTCTCAAAGTGCCAAACTTATAGCTAAAGATGGATGGTAAATATTTTTCATCTGCCGTTAGATTTGTTTAAGCCTAACCAAAAGACAACGCTGTTTTATAACCTGAACAAGCAGCCCTGTGACTAGAGGACGGGCTCTTCTGGGGTTTCTGCCTTCAAACTTACCACTTGCACGCTCGTTTTCATCCCCTAAGTCTGATGTGTATGCAGACACTAATACAATCGCATACACTCGATGTGTTTCTGCATACCTGAAGAGAGAGAAATGATGTCAGCTAATATTTAATGTTAAATCTGATCACCAAAAAGTCAGTTAACCACTTACCTCATTTGGTTTAGCTTACAAGAAACATGTGCTATATGCTATTGGAGTTAATATGAGAAATAGTAAGGAAACTGCAGAACTACAAGCTCAATGGTTACTTGATGAGTTTCTACTCATTTTTCAAGGTAGTCAAACCTCTTCTGCAATCCTTTCCCAATACACATAAAAGCGTAATCATTTTCTTCAGTGTGTGCAATCTACCATTAGTATGCATCAGCATTACTTGATTAACACATAGATTTCCAGGCTCAGTCCTAAAGTATGATTCAAAAGGTTGGGAAGCCCGGCAGGTGTGGCTCAGTGGTTGAGGGTTGGCCTAAGAACCAGGAGGTCACGGTTTGAATCCCAGTCAGGGCACATGCCCGGATTGCGGGTTTGGTCCCCAGTGGGGGATGTGCAAGAGACAGCCAATCAATGATTCTCATCAGTGATGTTTCTCTCTTCCTCTCCCTTTCTCTCTGAAATCAATAAAAATATATCTAAAATTTTTAAAAAGGTTGGGAACAGGGCCCAGGAATCTGCATTTTAAGGTATGCCACCTCTCCCAACCCTATTTTAAGAAATTCTGTAAATAGCAGAAATGTACCTCTTTTACCACACACTCCACATTGCATTGTATTACTTATGTAGTACTAGAGGCCCGGTGCACAAAATTCATGCACAGGAGGGGGGTGTCCCTCAGCCCGGCCTGCACCCTCTTGCAATCCAGGGCCTCTCGGGGGATGTCAGACATTCCTCTTGCAGACATCCCTCTCGCAATCCAGGGCCACTGGCTCCTAACCACCCACCTGCCTGCCTGATCACCCCTAACTGCCCACCTGCCTGCCTGATCACCCCTAACTGCTCGCCTGCCTGCCTGATCGCCCCTAACCACCTCTGCCTCAGCCCCCGCTGCTGCAGCTTCCTCCGGAAGGACATCCAGAATAACATCCAGAAGGTTGTTTGGCTGTCTGGTCTAATTAGCATATTACACTTTTATTATTGTAGAATATATCTATCTCCCCAATGTAAACCATCAGCTCCTAAAGGGCACATCTGAACCTTGATCTTTGTGACCCTGGTGCCTAGTATAGTACCTGGGAAACAGTTACCTATTTGCAGACAGTTCCCTCAAAAACTAGGCTAAGATGCCCTAGCCAGTTTGGGCATCAGCCTGCGGACTGAAGGGTCCCAGGTTCGATTCTGGTCAAGGGCATGTACCTTGGTTGTGGGCACATCCCCAGTGGGAGGTGTGCAGGAGGCAGCTGATCAGTGTTTCTCATCGATGTTTCTAACTCTCTATCCCTCTCCCTTCCTCTCTGTAAAAAATCAATAAAATATGTTTTTTAAAAAAAAACTAGGCTAAGGTAAGACATAGAATGATAACAGTTTCAAGGAGCCATGGTACCAGAAAAGATTTAGGGTTGGTATTTTTTTCGTGGGCCTAAACTTCTTTCCACAACCTTTTGTTTTGAAAAACATTCAAACCTACAGAAAAGTTAGAATAACAAGCACCTAGATTCATTAATTTTGCTACATTTCACCCTAAATCTTCAGCATGTATCCCTAAGACTAAGGCTGTCCTCTTATATAACCACAGTACCACTATTCCACTGAATAATTTAACATTGAAACATATTAACTCTATTTTTCCCCCCAATTGTACCAAAAATGCTCTTTAAAACTGCTTTTTCAATCCTAGGTCCAGTCAAAGATCATGCAGTGCATTTGGTTTTCATGACTCTAGTCACTGTAAAATTTATGTGTGCAGTATATGTATATATATATATATATATTTTAATATATATATATTTTAATATATATATTGATTTTAATATATATATTGATTTTAATATATATATATGGATTTCAGAGAGGAAGGGAGAGGGAGAGAGAAAGAGAGAGAGAGAATAATTGATTGGCTACCTCCTACAAGCCCCACATGGGATCTAGCCCACAACTGTGGGCATGTGTCTTTGACCAGAATCGAACCTGGGACCCTTCAGTCTGCAGGCCGATGCTCTATCCACTGAGCCAAACCAGCTAACGCTGAATTTTTTTGTTTTAAAGAACATCAACAGTTTTTAAAAATTTAGGCCAGCTGTCTTGTACATTATCCCATAACCTGAATTTGCCTATTTCCTCATGATTAGACTGAGGTTAGACATTTCTGGCAAGGATATAGTTAGATGATGTTGTGAATCTCCCAGTTCACCCATCAGAGGCACCTGAAGCCAATTGGTGCCATTATTGCTGAGATTAACTTTGATTACTTGCTTAAGGCAGCAATTTTCAACCATTTTTATATCATGGCACACATAAACTAATTACTAAAATTCTGTGGCACAAACAAAAAATATACTTTTTGCCAATCTGACAAAAAAACGTAATTTTGATCCATTCTCATCTGATAGTTATTATGTTGGCTGTTTTGTGTTTTGTTTTGTTCTTATCTGACAGTCTCAGGAAAAAGAGGTCGGTGCCCCAGCTAGTCAGGTATTGCATGTTTCAAAAATTCTTGTGGCACACCAGTGTGCCTGCTGTGGCATGCAAGTTGGTAATTGCTGGCTTAAGGGTGACATCCATCAAATTTTTCCATTGTAAAGACATTATTTCCTGCCCTAGCCTTCTTGGCTCAGTGGATAGAGTGTCAGCCTGCGGACTGAAGGGTCGCGGGTTTGATTCAGGTCAAGGGCATATGCCTGGGTTGCGCGCTCAGTCCCCAGTAGGGGGCATGCAGGAGGCAGCTGATCAATGATTATCTCTCATCATTGATTTTTCTATCTCTCCCTCTACCTTCCTCTCTGAAATCAATAAAAATATATATTTTTTAAAAGAAATTATTTCCCTTTTGTGATTAACAAGTAATGTGTGGGGATGGTCCTCTGGGACTCTGTCAATCCTCTACAATCCCCCATGGTTTTGGTATCTATTTTTCTCTGTCTACCTTAACCCCTAGAGTGGTGGGGAGCGCGAGCGCGCTCCTCCTGTCTTTCGCCAAAAGTGCCGGGAGCGCTATCACGCTCCTCCTGCAGTGTCATTGTTAGATGCTAGTAGTTCACTCTTTATTGACAGATGGCACCTAAGTGCAGATTACTTATGATGCCGAATGTTTGTAGTTCTAAAATTGACCATTGGCATTTATCTGCCTAATTTTTTACAGATACTATGATTTTATGAAGTTTACTCAGATTTTGTAGCCCTAAAGCTTCGAAATGGCGTCCAGTTCTAAGTCTGCTTTTATTAGTGATGATGATATTGCTAAATATGTCAATTCTTGCTGTGAAGATGACGATTTTGTGGAAGATATTGGAGAAGGGTGTCCCTCTATTTTAACATTATATGTTTTGTTCAA
>NW_005370838.1:1136315-1143521 GCF_000412655.1 Myotis brandtii | reverse complement strand
AATATGTAACTTCATTTACTTGCGATTCATAATTTTTTTTCCTAAACTGCTGTAAAATCAGCAAAAATGCCTTGGCAATTTTAGCATAGTTCCTAGGATATTGGTTGGCACTCAAAGGGTTAACTTTAGAAGTTAGTTATTAGAATGTTGCTCAAAATCCTGCAATCAGTTGCAGGGATCTTTAAAAGAAGGCACACCTTTATTAGCCAATGGCTTGAGAAATATTCGGTTGGCCTTGAGGTGGTACAGATTTCAGCATGAAGAGATTTCTTCATTTTCTAGACAAGCCCTGGTAGCTTATAAACACTGACTGTACCATAATTCTATAACTCCATATTGCAAAGCATTATTATTCTTGTAGCTTTGATTAGTGTGGCTGAAAGGTTATGGAATTGGGCAAGATTCTTTTTTTTCTTTTTAAAAAAATATGGAACGCTTCACGAATTTGCGTGTCATCCTTGCGCAGGGGCCATGCTAATCTTCTCTGTATCGTTCCAATTTTAGTATATGTGCTGCCGAAGCGAGCACTGGGCAAGATTCTTTGACATGCAATTCATGTGACATCCTGAAGGACTGCTTGGGATGACACTAGATGAATAAAACCACAATCCTTTGTCATCCAGCCTGGCAAATATGGAAGAAACCCAACCCGAACAGGCTTATTCAGCCAGCTAAGTCCCTAAACCCCTAGGCCTTACAACCCTAAAGGGAGAGATGTAATGTTCTTTGGTGATCATCAGGAACATGCCCATGAATCCTAAAGACTTGGGGTTTAAGGAGAGAAGGAGTAACAGCCTCTAACCGCTAACAAATATTTATTGAACACCGACCATATGCCAGACACTCTTCTAGACACTGGGGTTTTAGAGGCAGAGGGAACAAAGTCCACCCTCATTTATCTTACATTCTATTGGCAGGAGACAAGAAATAAACAGGATATCAGATGGTGAAAAATGGTATAGATAATAAGGTATAAAGGGAATAGGAGCCAGTGAAGTGAGGTGGTTGTTTCAAGTGGAGTGATTAGAAGAGGCCTTACTGAAAGGGAATATTCGAGCAGAGCCTAAAAAGGAGGAGAAAACCAGGCAGGTATCTAGGGACAGAGTTCCAGGTAGAACAAGAGCAAGTACGGGCCTAAGGTAGGCGCACACTTAGCATGTTAAGGAACTACAATGAGGTCTGTAAACCAGGCTGGGGGCAGTGACGGTAGAGATGACATCGGAGCTACTCAGAGCCTTGAAGGCCTAGAAGTTTTTCTGAAGGGAAGAGCAGCAGCTGGGGATGGAGCCACTAACTTTTTTAAAAGATCACTGGGTCCCAGTAAAAGAAAAAAAAAAGGTTTTAATCCACTAACCAAACCAGGAAGCATTACGATAAATTATGTTTCCACTTTTGAAGTCAGTGGAAACCAGATATACACAAGGTATTTCCCAAGAAGATGGTTGGAGCCCACACAGGGTGATAATTCAACAAGGATCGCACCTCATGGCCGCGATGGCCCCGGAACTGTGGCCTATGATGATGGTCCTCTCGTCACAATGCAGCTCTGTCTCCATGAAGGGCAGCCAGATGCTCTCTCGAGCTGTAACTAAGATTCAGGGTAAAGAAAGAGTCTGTCATTTGATAGGGACAGCCTTCATCTAATGCTGCCCGCCTTTCTAATAGATGACTACTCAGCAGTTCACAACTTCAAAACTTCAGGATCACAGTGGCAATGGAGCCATTTTAATAGAGACAGTGCACGTTGCTGTTTGAAAGAATCAAATCTGTAATTTTGTTTTTATTTTTTACCATTTTCTGATAAGAAAATACTGAGGAGATAATAAATTTTATAACTCTGAAGCTTTAAACTTTCCAACTTAAAGGACAATGTTCTCTTTCAAATTTGTACATTATTTCTTTTCAAAACGGAAATTCCTGAGACAAGTCATAGCCAAACTCAGAACAAAAGTGTCACTGTTGCCAAAACCGGTTTGGCTCAGTGGATAGAGCATCGGCCTGCGGACTGAAAGGTCCCAGATTTGATTCCGGTCAAGGGCATGTACCTTGGTTGCGAGCACATCCCCAGTAGGAGGTGTGCAGGAGGCAGCTGATCGATGTTTCTCTCTCATCGATGTTTCTGACTCTCTATCCCTCTCCCTTCCTCTCTGTAAAAAATCAATAAAAATATATTTTTTAAAAAGTGTCACTGTTATATTTTTTAAATATTAGGATCTCATAGATACTGTAAAGCTTTATCCTAACTCTGCCTCAAGTGGAACACCCATAAATTTTGCCTGGAAATAATTGTTGATTTATAGAAGGGAAAATGAAGTTGCTTGCAAAGTTGAAAATTAAATTTTACCAAGCCCGAGTATTTTTATTTTTTCCCTTTTTTTTAATCCTCACCCGAGGATATGTTTTTATTGGTTTTAGAGAGAGAAGAAGAGGGGTGGGAGAAACATCGATCGGTAGCCTCCCATACATGCCCTGGCCAGGGATTGAAGGTATGTGCCCTGACTGGGAATCCAACCTGTAACCTTTTTGGTGTACAGGATGATGCTTCAGCCAACTGAGCCACCTGGCCAGGGCCCAAGTGCTTTTCTTGGTCCTTACTAGAATTGTCTATTAATTTTTTTTTTTTTTGTATATACCCTCCTCCCCAAACTACTTGGGATCATTCATTCTTAGGTACATATTCTCTTAGGCTGCTCTACTATGATATTCTTGTTCTCTACCAGGAAAATGCAAGATTAAAACCCAACAAGATGAGGCTATAAAAACACTTTTAATACTCACTTGGGTCAGGCATGTTTTTAGCCAAACACTGGAAACCAGGTATCTATGACATGAAGGGGGGGAAAAAAGCTATAATAAACAGCTTCATTACAACTAATACTTTGCTAATAAGAAATGAGACACCTGATATGATCTTTATTCAATAAGTGTTTGCTTATGTTATGAAATGAAGTGGGTTAAGCACTACAGGATTACATATGAATATACAATCCTTCTCAAAAACATCATGTGTCTGTTATTCTATATCTAGCCAGCTCTGTAGGTCTCTATATAGAAATACTTATATCTGTAGAGAGGGTATGATTGAATGTGTTCTAGACAGAATGACCTGGAGCCAAAGAGACTGTGTGCCAGGGAGCAGATAAAATGTGGTACAGAAGGTTGGAGATCCCATCCTCTTCGGCAGCTCCAGCCACGGTTTTCAGCCACAACCCAGGTATTTTATTCTAGAAACTTACTTCAGAGCTCTAGAGGTCAGCAACCCAGGAAGTAATCTTATTGTCTGGTTATGGAAGAGAGTTAAAAAACAACAACAACAAGATGTACAAGACAACCTAGAGTAGAATGCCATTTCTATAAAGCTCACAAAGAAGCCAAATTAAACAATATGTGTTTAAAAGATACATATAGAGGTTGCAAAAGTACTTTAAAAAGAGGAGCAAATGAAACTAAAATCAGGATGGCAGGGAAATGGGATGGGAGCACACAGATGGCTTCTATTGGTAATGTTCTAGATTTTAGTTTGATGATGGATTCTCAGGAGGAAAAAACCATGGAGGTATCTAGGGACAGAGCGTTCCGGGTAGAACAAGAGGAAGCATGGGCATACACATTAGGATTCATAATTCACATACGTGTTACACATATCCTTTGTATACATGCATTAATATTACATGTTGAATTTTAAAGAATCTGAGCCAGGGAGCAAAGGGAACAGCTGTAAAACTTTATGGGAACTTCCAAATCTGAACCAGCAGCAGATACGGGGAGGGGGAGGGGACTCGGTCTCTTCAGTTCCAGGAGGTGGTGCCTTGTACTCTTGACGGCTAACCCCTCAGAGAAATCCTCCAGGGAGTTTTATCAAAGTTAAGAAGTGTAGCAAAGGGGAGAAATGAAAATACACAGGGTTTGGGGTTGAGGAGGAGTGGGGAGACACGTTCAAATTTCAGTCCTCCATCCCTTCCGTCCCCTCCAGCTCCAGGCTGATTTCCCAGCGCAGCGAGGCGTCTCTTACCTGATCCAGCCTCTTCTTCACCCAACAATACCATCCGTTGACCGCAATATCCACGCCTCCGTTCCCGGGAACAATTACCGCCTTGCAAGGAGAAGCCATGAACGCAGGTGAGCCAGAGTACCCCGGCTCCCGATCCTGCAGTGGTTAGAGCCCTAAAGTGAGCCTGCACTGCGGCATTCTGGGGACTGTAGTTCTAGGGTGCCAATAGGGTAGTTCATTCACTCTAGCCTTCCTTACCCGACAGGGCACCGAATGGATATCACCTTTTACTTGTCTCTTACTGGCGCTCGCATTCCCTCCTCCCTCCCTTAATTAAGACAGGTTGTGACATACCCAGAATGTGTTATCTCTTTACTAGAATTATTGGTATTTCCACAGAAAAGTGTGCTTTTAGTCCCAAACATACAGAACACAGCCTATTAGTTGAGGATTCGTGGAATCCTTGTCATTTTTCCTTCTGATTTCAAAATAATTCTTAGTATAATAGTCAATTTCAGCCCTGGTTATTTTTTATTACTTTAAACGCATCATTTAAAAAGTTTCACAGTTTGTTTAGAGAATATGGATAACAATAACTTAAACCGATTTAGAGACTAGGGAAACTGAGATACCAATGAAATGGTTTACCTATTATAATATGGCAATCCTGAAATTTTAGGAACTGGTCCTATCTTATATATTCAAAGCTTATTGAATTGAAGTGGACAGAGTGTGTATTATAAATGGGAATGAAGAGGAAAGTACTTATTCATTGCTCTTCCCATGGACTTACTCACTGTGTTCATCACATGTGTGTTAGCATCTGACATTGAGAAACACTCCAGCAGTTTATATTTTGAGCAGGTGCAAATAGATGATCAATGATACACTGCCGCAGTATGTCTAGAAAAGCAAGACATACTTTTCTCTCTTGGATCTTAGACTCCAGATTTTTTTTTTAAAAGGTCAGTGTTATTTAACTTTAAATGTGAACTTACTCACTGAAGAAGAAATGAACTACTGATCCACCCAACAACATGGATGAGTCTCAAAAGGATTATGTTGAGTGAAAGATGCCAAACAAAAAAGAGTATGTACCATATGATTCCATTTATTCAAAACTCAGTTCAGAGTCCTTCCTTGCATCTATCATTTCTCAAATTCCTCCAGATTAAAAATTCAATATGCCTAGGTGCCATATTTTGGGGTAGTATGTCCTGAACCCTATCAAAGGAGGGGCCAAGGATAACTCTAGCTTCCAGGATGAGTAACTGGGAGAAGAATAGTGTCTCTAAGCGAAATAGAAAATACAAGAGGCAAGTTAGTTTAGGGGGGAAATATGAATTTAGTTTAGGACATAACAAGATTGAGATGCCCGAGAATATCAAGATATCCAGCATGTTGTTGAATCTATGAATCTTACAGAAGTATAAGCCTGAAATATAGAATGTAGATTATACACAATGTATCATATCTCAGGAAAATTGTGGAAGATTTTGAAATAGTCAAAAGAGAAGTTTCTATGTAATACTGGGCATTTTTAAAAGGACCCTATGGAGTGATGTGATCGTTAGGAGGTGTGTGTCTTTCTCTTTGACTAAACTGTTTTACAACTTTCGAGAAATAGAAATTAACTTTACAGGAATTGGATAATACAGTTGTTTTCTTTGCATAATAATGCAAATGTTTCCTGTTCACAACAATGAAAATGAATTTTGCATGGTAGACAGTATGTCTCCATAAATCAAAATTTTCTTTGAACCAATTTGAACATCCTTACTGGTCCTCTTTTTAATGAATGAGTTATGTAGAAGCTTTTTTTAAAAAAAAATGATTTTTCTTTTTTTACAGAGAGAAAGGGAGAGGGATAGAGAGTTAGAAACATCGATGAGAGAGAAACATTGATCAGCTGCCTCTTGCACACTCCCTACTGGGGATGTGTCCGCAACTAAGGTACATGCCCCTGACCAGAATCGAACCCGGGACCCTTGAGTCCACAGGCTCTATCCACTGAGCCAAACCGGTTAGGGCTGTAGAAGCTTTGACATGTTCTCATCTTATATTTGTTTGAGGGCCATATTTCCTTTTTGAAACTTTTAACAATTTTGGAGGTTTCACAAACATCTCAATGGATTCACCTGATAAAACCAGGGAAGTCATGTTGCTGAAGAACATGAAATCAGATTAGTACAGCTCTTAAAGGGGCTCTGTCTGATTGGCTTATGAAGATAAATACACTTATATAAATTACCTGTTCCTTAAATTCCCAGAAAATAAGGAAGTTAAACTTCGAATACTTTAAATGTGCTAGATTTTTTTTAAAAGCCTTCTTACAGAAATTTCTATTTTTTTCTTTTCTTTTTTTTTTTTTTTTACAGAAATTTCTAGTACAGAATCTAGGTGCAAGAATTAAAGCAAATCTTGGCCAAGTTATACTTAATGTTTGACTAACAAAACACACCTATGTCTTTCCTCAATGTAAAGTATAATACACGTATTTTATTTGAGCTCATTCCCTTACTGAGAGAATAATTAATTTGAATCTCCTAAATTTATAGAAGTGTAATGATCAAATGAACTAACATTACCCTTACATAATGTTTTAGGAACATGGAATTGTAAACTTGCTCAACAAAACCGAATAATTATTTTGACAAACTTTTTATATTTACAGTAATTGTTTCATAGTACATCGACTTAAATGAATTTTAAACCTCGTAATACCAAATTGAGCTAATTAATCGTAATTCTTGGATGCCTAGATACGTTCTAAGCATAATTTTTTTTTAAAATATATTTTATTGGTTTTTTACAGAGAGGTAGGGAGAGGGATACAGAGTTAGAAACATCGATGAGAGAGAAACATCAATCAGCTGCCTCCTGCACACCTCCCACTGGGGATGTGCCCGAAACCAAGGTACATGCCCTTGACTGGAATCGAACCTGGGACCCTTCAGTCTGCAGGCCAACGCTCTATCCACTGAGCCAAACCAGTTATGGCCTAAGCATAATTTTAAGTTTATACAGTTTTGCTTAGTTTTACAGGCTACAGAGAGGCTACATATCTCTGGGTCAGATCTGCCAGAAGCCGGTCCACCCTTGTTGCTTGACACAGTCACTGCAGGGAAGAAACATCTGCACAGCTTATGTTTCAAGGGACCTGGCGTATATGGCATATGTTTGCTCCCCCTCTTAGCTCTATGTGTTTTAAACAG